>NW_024536983.1:0-7041 GCF_016097555.1 Gigantopelta aegis | reverse complement strand
ACCCAACTCAACTCAAACAGTTGAGTCGCGTCGTGTAGTGTGTATTGAAAAATCAGCCGTCGGCGACTGATTTTCAGTCGGCCCGACTGCATTTGACACGACCGAACATGTTCAGTCGCAGACGACGGCCGTCGTATAGTGTGAACGGGTTTACACGACGCTATACAACTGATTTTTACTGGTATCCAATGGAATGTCTACATTTCATCATGTGACATAAAAGTTACAATGGCGGAATTATTCTGGACAGAGGAATAGACCCATTCGCAGTCACCACCGTAGCGCCACCTGCATAACTATGAAAACAGGCTGGGCGATGTAAACAAACGATTTTTGCCATTGATTAACATGGTATGTGAGATTTTTTTTCTTCTAAAATGAAGAACACAATTCAGAATGGTTCGCAACATTTGTTCTGTCTTTAACTGTGGTCACCAGAGGAGTCGTAGAGTGAACTACTGCTTTTTATAAATTTTCTAAAGATATAACATTTTAGGCATATTGAAGCTGGTATTTACGCCGTGTTTGATCAGTATTATTAAAACAATTATTTTAAGCGTCCATGGAAAACCATAACGAAATTCTAAATAAAATATAAACTATCATGTTGTCGTCATTTTTTTTCGAAACCATCACATTTGAAAGAAGATGTTATAGGTGCAGAACGTGGGAGGGGGCGGGATCCATGCCTCTTGCCCGCATTTCCCCTGTTATTGTTCTCTGGCTGAGAATGCTGTGCTAGAACGCCTGAAAGTCAAACTTTGGTTGAGGGAGCATGCCTCAAATTCCCTATAGCCCCTTCCCCCTTCAAATACTCTCCTCGGACCCTGAGTGGAACCTTTTTATTCCAGAGCATTGCTAATAAACAGAAAGCATCTGAACAGAAAGCATACCGTATGTCATGTTACTAGACAATTTACAGTGTGTAAGTGTGTGGTGTTTTTGTTTTTTTTAATTTGTGTTTTGTTTTGTTGTCTTTTGGGTTTTTTTCCTTCTTTTTCTTATCTTTTTTGCTACTTTTCTGTTTGGAATTTTGTGTGTTGTGTGTGTGGGTGGGTGTGTGTGTGTGTGTGGGGGGTAACCTATTTGTGGATAAGTATGCAATTAGTCCTGTCGGAAGGTGCCAACAATTGGATATTCCAGTAATGTATTAACTGTCCCTCGTATTATTTTCAGATTCCTGCCACTCACTTAAGGCGCCTGTGACTGACTCTCCCTCTACCCCCCCCCCCCCCCCCCCCCCCCCCCTCCGTCTCTCTCTCGCACACAATGTAAATTGTACATTATTTCGATTTGAAACAGATACAGGTACCTGTGTGAATGAATTGTCGCTGGGGACAGGCATCAATAATGTATAACAAAACACCATTCACAAGTACCATGTCACTTTAGACGATGTCGTTTTAACATCATCATGTAAACTACGGCAGTCCGAGCTCTTCAGTGTCTTGTTGGACTCATCTTAGATTTTTAAAAGAGGGGTAATTAACAAGACCTTTTTTCAGTTGAGTTGAGTCGCGTCGTATAGTGTGAACGGATTTCAGACACGACCGAATGGTCAGCGATCGTGGCCCGCGACGCGACCGTCCAGTTGAGTCGCGTCGTATAATGTGATCTAGGCTTTAAATGCAGTCGGGCCGACTGAAAATCAGTCGCCGACGGCTGATTTTTCAATACACACTACACGACGCGACTCAACTGTTGAGTTGAGTTGGGTCGCGTCGTATAATGTGATATAGGCTTAAAACCGTCATAAGGTATGGCATGTCATATTGAATTCATTACCTACGACGGTTTTACGATAGTTTAGCGCAAAGACAGCTTTGAAAATCTTGAACCAGGATTTTGTAAAGAAGAGGTCACAAAATTCTAAAAAGGGCAATTTAAGTTTGCCGAATGTAGGCCTAAATGAGTCGAGCTCCCAAAAGCTGAAAGGGTGGACATGCTCCTCAGAAATGTTTGAAATAAAGATGATATATTGAGAGAGGAAAGCCACTAGGCCCTATCGCCACTTCATGGGCTACTCTTTTCGATTAGCAGCAAGGGTTATTTTATATGTACCATCCCACAGACAGGGTAGTATATACCACGGCCTTTGATGTATCAGTCGTGGAGCACTGGCTGGAACGAGAAATAGTCCAATGGGCCCACCGACGGGATCGATCCCAGACCGACCGCGCATTGAGCGAGCGCTTTACCACTGGGCTACACCCCGCCCCTTTACAAAAAACAACAACAAAGCAAACAGTTTGCACACTATATAACTTTATTATTTCTCACTAATAATCATATAGGCTACATAGGCGTCGTAAGCACTGCCCCGACCCTCAACTCGACTCTAAAAATAATGCAATACAATCCCAGTTGAACATCACAATCATATTTACCATCCCCCTCCCCCCTCCCTTCCCACCTCCCACTCCTCCAGTTGTTGCCATCCGACGCCTATGTAGTTCCCCACAGATGGATTGTGAATTCCGGTTTATCGCGGTAGATGGCAGTGTGGATTTTTCATGCAGTTGGACCAGTATTCGTGTTGTTTCTGTGCGTAACTAGCGTCAACGCAGGTTGATGGTGGGCAGCAGATACCGGACATAGGGCGGTAGCAGGATAAACCTGAAGCGACAAAAACTCGGTTATGATATATTGGACTGGACTGATTGTTTAACGTGCACATTCAGAAAAAGCTGTTGTAGCGCACGCCTGTCCTGGGCACAGGTACCGGCCTAAGCCGGTTTCTCTGTATATATCATCAAGGACGCTACATAGTAAGTTCAAGGGCCATAACTTTGTGAAAAATGTGTACATTTGATCTGTAACAGTACATGATAAAGCCACACACAAAATTTCAGCTAAATATCTTGAGGCTTTGCGAACAAAAGTCAGAAAACGTATTTTTGTATCTCCTAAGTTCAAGGGCCATAACTCTATGAAAAAGGGTACGTAATATTTAACAGTACATGATAAAGCTTAGCTATATAATATATACAAAATTTCAGCTGAATATCTTGAGGTATTGTGAAAACAACAGTCCGGAAAACTATATGTGGGACAGACGGAAAGTCAGAGACGAAACCTATAGTCTCCTCCAGTTGGACCAATAGGTTACTAAATAACGTTTGTTTTGTTTAACGACACCTCTAGAGCACATTGATTTATTAATCATCGGCTATTGCATGTCAAACATATGATAATTTTGACAGTTATAGAAAGAAAACCCGCTACAGTTTTCCATTGGTAGCTAGGGATTTTTTATATGCACCATCCCACAGACAGGATAGCACATACCACAGCATTTGATATACCAGTCGCGGTACATTGGCTGGGACGAGAAATAGCACAATGCGCAAACCGACAGAGATCGATCCTAGACCGACCGCACATCAGGCGTGCGCTTTACCACTGGGCTACGTCCCGCCCCAAATATTATTCTTATTATTGAATTATTCACTTATGTCGGTTGATTAAATTTTTTAAAATAAAAATAAAAATAAATAAATAAACAACCACTTTATTACATAGGCCTACTTTTCCCGCTATTCATCTTCAAAAATAGGACTTTTTGTTTTTTTAATCACCCGATATAAATGAACAAAATGGCACTGAGTGAAAAAGTGAGACGCACCTTTGAAAAAGAGCCAGTTACTTTAGTACTGCAATGTATACTATTAAAATACTTTAGGCATGACAATATATAACGGCAGTCGTCTTTAGAAACACCCAGCCATCAAAGCTAGTACGTACATTTCCCGCAATAAAACTAAATTTATTATAATATTCAGGAACCATCGTGTTTTCAGGGCAATCCTGAAAGTGTGTTTACCCTCTTAAATCCGCAACTTTGACGGGTTTCTACATTAAAAAAATTTTACGGACCTGTGTCACACTGGCATTTGCCGTCACACATCTCCCCCTTCTGGGCTTTCCCTGCTACACAGGTTCCAGACGTAAGTGAGCCCAAAATTGGTCCGCCTGTAAAATCGAAAATCATACTTGTTATTTAATAGCATCGATTATAGAGGCATGATTGAGAGTTCTATATGAAATCGCTATATAAGATGTTTTCTATCCAATGAAATTATAAGCCTTAAAGCCGCACACCCTAGTTCCATCCAGCGAAAATAAATTATAATTTGGTTAATCTACAAACCTGTAACACACTTAGATCACGTTTTAATCAAATGGAGTGAAAAAGCAGGTTTTATATCGATAAATACCATGGGGATTCCCATGTCCCAATTGCTTGAAATAATTTTGAAAGTTAGTATTCTGATGTCACCGGTAGATGTCGCTCGAAGCACAACAATGCCTACGTCACGACAAATTTCACAGACTTGGGGTGCGTTCGTTTCACCTCTCCTGGACATGTTCCAACTGTTCTGTCCTGGTTGTATCCCCTCTCCAGATATCGTAAGACTTAGCAAAATTATTGGTTTTAAGGGTTTGTAACGTTTTGTATTGAGACACTTACTTGTCTGAACTTTATTGTTACTAAAAATGTTCACGAACTGTGAAGAAAAATCTCACAAATGAACACCAACAAATCGAATGTTGCTTGCGCGAACCGTGCACGAGAAAACAAACCGAACCAAAATGATAACGGTCACGTGATATACCAGCGTCTGTGACATTGAAATGGAAATATCCCCTCTAAAAATAGATTGAACCTCGCTTGCTTAACGTTTTTTTCTCGACAACACGTCTTGTGAAAAAATGCAAAAAATGCATTTCGTGGTTTTAATCTACAAAATCAGGATTACCAAAAAGCACTTCAGGTGAATGGAAATGTGTATTCTAAATAATAAAATGTAAGTAAAGTGCAATTTTATTTGTGAAAAATGGGGTTTAATAGCGAAAAACAACGCCGTAATGGTTAACAAATAAACGTAACTAGGGTGTGTCCCTTTAAAGATACATTTACAAATCAAATCAAACCAAAAAAGGTAAGAGAAGCGAGGGGTGAGGGTGGAGAGAGAGCGAGATAATGAAAGACAATCACCCCCCCCCACACACACACACACACAGAGAGAGAGAGAGAGAGAGAGAGAGAGAGAGAGAGAGAGAGAGAGAGAGAGAGAGTAATATTAAAAACAAAAAATCTAAATCTATCAAAGTACAAGTGTAATATTTTCACTATTTTTTAATAAACCTTTTGACTGGTACATGTTTAGCATTGAAAGAATCAGTATGTCTAATGGTCTAATGTTGTTGTTGTTTTGTAGAAATATGACTAGGTGCCATTACTCCTAACACCTATATGCTGCTAATTAACAAAATAAAAATGGTTTCGAGAAATGTCAACTTGAGAAATATAGTACCGAATATTCCCCCTGGACCATTGCCTTCCGCCGTTGAGATGACGTGGTTACCAGCGTCACGGCAACAGTGGTTCGATCCGCAGGCATAGGAACTCCGGCACGTCGTGCCTGCTGTGGCAGCCTGTTCAAACAATCAATGAGATAGTGAGTGAGTGAGTGAGTGAATTTATAACTGAATGAATACATGTATGACTTTATGAATGAATGAATGAATGAATGAATGAATGAATGAATCAATCAATCAATCAATCAATCAATCAATCAGTCAATCAATCGATCGATCGATCAATCAATCAATCATATAATGCTTAATTATATATCGTTATGAAAAACATTGACTTTTGAGTGTCAAACAAAGGCTGAATTTCTTTTTACGTGAATACAATTCTCAGTAAAACAGTATAACTTGTGACTGTTCAAATTCTTGAAAAACCAAAAAAACACAAAACACAAACGCATTTGTTGTTGTAGTTTTTTGGCGAATTTTGAATGACATGTTATAGAGGGCAAAATTCCACTTCTTTTGGTATCAAAACTCGTAAAAATTAAAAATGTTTATAGGTGCAAAGCTGTTATGACTACACAATGCAGGTATTTTTCAGAAGCAGCATGAGCATGAAAATGGGCCGAGAATTAAAGAAAAATAATGTTAAACATTCTGTTTGACATAACAAGTGACCAAATTGAGCCGTGTCTAGTACCCCCCCCCCCTCCACCACACACACACACACACACACACACACACACACACACACACACACACTATTATACATGTACACTGGTTTAGGAAAACTGGTAGAATAGAACTGCTATTGACATAACGACATAATTTACGGTTAATGTTAGGGTTAGTTTTTAAAACGTGTTGATTACATTTCAAAGTTATGTTGGCTTAATTACACGCTATATCGATTAATCGCCCAGAAAATATATAATTTTGTAGTAAAGCAAATTAGAAATCATGTCGTTTTATCGATGTTTCTATGCCGCCATACAAGCTAGATAATAATAAAACTAAAACAACATGTTAAGCAATTATTTATCCTTGACTTTGTAGAAACAGTCGACAAACCTCACCACTTAACTATTGTATGTATTGTAGGTTTAATGAAGTTTTATTATTGTGAACAGATTGTGATGGTACGGTTTTATTGATGATCTATGTTGGGACATGCATACAGCAAGAACTAGTTTATTAACTAAAACCCTTGATCAATGATATGTGGCAAGTCACTGTAACATTATAATGAATTGTTTTATTTTTGTTTAGTCGTTCATTATTCTTATCATTAACTTTGTTATTGCTGGGTCACCAGACTGTGTTTATATGTATAATTATATGTATACACCATATGTAAGCACGAAAATAAAGCATTTTGTATTGTACTGCATTGCATTGCATTGCAATTGCATTGCAATTGCATTGTATTGCATTGCATTTGCATTTGCATTGTATTGCATTGCATTGCATTGTATTGCATTGTATTGTATTGTATTATATTGATGTCCATCAAAGAAGTCACATACCTGCGTGCAGCTAACAAAACTGCAAACCTGAAAAAAAAAATACAAATATAAAACATGAATCATTAGTTTGAAGAAGAAAAAGTGCATGTAATATATTAGCATGCGATTGCATATGGTAAGGACTATAAACAAAAAGAGGACACACAGACAGACACACGACACATACACACACACACACACACACATATATATCTAG
>NW_024536982.1:0-9996 GCF_016097555.1 Gigantopelta aegis | reverse complement strand
CCCTCACCCTTAAGTAAATCACCCCCCAAAAAGTGGGTGTCAAGCTGATTTGACACAGTGGTACTAGATGAACTACCAATTGCATACATTTTTAAGCCCAGATGAAAGTACTTACTCTTTTACACCCTCACACAATCACATTTATAGCCAATCACAGGACTTGTGGTGTTCACTTCTCTATCAAAAGTTCGGTGCACCTCGAACTTTTGACCCAGCCGGAAGTTATTTGGTTTGTACTACCTATACTGATAACATACATTTTCAAAAAGTGTCCAGCTATGTGTCTTTATGACAAACCAGGATCTGGTGTATTCTGACATAAACTGACAACCTCACTGAAACTGTTGTTTCTACAGTGCAACCTAATATAATGTACACCTCAAAAAAGCATATATATTGCAATATAGTTTTGTACAAATGCAATATGTCATATTAAAACAACAAAATGTTTTAAAAATAAAACTCCTGAAGATATTTACTTTCAGTTTGGTGTGTGTGTACTCAGGTATATATGTAGAGACAACAAAAGATAGTCAAGAGTACCTCTACCCCTTTAAAGAATTCCATTAAAACACCATGCACTGATTGGGACCCTAGATTATGAGAGGAAGACCTTAAACAGGCACATCAAAGAAATATCAGTATTAAAAAAATACACTGTCTGAGGAAGGAAAACATCAAACATGACTGTACCTGTATGAAGTAATGACTTAATGTCCTGAACATTAGTGTTGGGAGGAAATCCTGTATGCTGGGTGTGGGTGTCTTCAAGTTACCAGGTGTGGGAATTTCAAAATCCATCGGCCATGCTGATTTTCATAATGAACCATCAAAACCATTGGCAGCCACCAATATTCCTGACTATATTTTATTTATAGCCTACTGTAGTTGGAGGTTTTAATAGTTGTGATATCTGGAATAATCATGCAGCTTTAACACATTTATTTTGATTAATTACTGAAAAAAAACTATTCTTTTAAATGACAAAAATTACCCCGAACATCTATTTTCTTGCATTATTTTCTAATCCGGATGAATACAAATATGTACATTAGGATGTATTTCCTACAATCTGTAATCCAGCATTTTATTTAGCTAGTAACATTAGGTAATACAGCTTTAACAATAAAATAAATTATCAACTTAATCCAAGGCAGATAATCAAATCTGAAAAAAATGGTTCTGAATCTAGTATAAACTCAAAATGCTTTTCATGAGAGCTAACTAAGTGATTATTAAGAAAAAAAAATGATCTGGAGATCTAAGTATATGTTTAACAACCTTATTGTTATGTACAAATAAGAACAGAAGGCACAATAGTGACAACAAAAATTTAATTATGTTTTGGTAAAGTTTTTCTTCAAATTTACTTTAAATTTTGCATAAAAACTACAAATTTGTCTAAAATATAACTTAGCACCCTATAAATATGTCAAAATGACAATAAAAATCAACTTCTTTACAAATTTGAGTTTTCAGAATTTTCATACATAAAAAATTAACAATGTTAATGGAAACTAAAGACATTAACCCACTATTGGCACATGCTATTTTTAATATAAAAAATAAATTGCTATTAAAATCTTAGTTCAGGTTGCCTATATATAATACCATATTTAAGAGCAGTTGTATATGGCAAGTCAAATACCATGTAAAAAGAAATTATTGAAATCTTTACAGTATGAATTATAGGCCAAAACCAACTTTTCTTCAGTGCTAACTTTGATTCAAACTCCATTCAGAGCCATGTACAGAGATTATTGTCAAGGTCAAGGTCATTGTGAACTTGCATGATCGAGTGATGGCTAATTAATCAACCAGTATAGTTTAATTAAATAAAATGACAAAATCATAATATTTTTTATTATGCACTGAATATGTGCTATAGGGGTGTACACTACCAAATCAAATCCCATAGACGACAATAGTAACATATGTGCGGCTAAAACTCCTACCTGCAACGTATCAACCGACATAAAACGCCACGGATATAAATACTACCACCCCTTACACTTAAAGTGAATCAGAAAAAATGGGGGTGTCAAGCTGCTCGTTTCTGAGATAACGGGTAGCGTCTATGACTACCCTAGTTTCGCACACAATTTGGAGTACTTTTTTTTACAGGTACCCCCCATACATGTTTCAAGCACAAGGCTACTTGACACATTGGTACTAGATGAAATAAAAATTGCACATTTATTTTTACCCAGATGAAACTATTATTTTTTACAACCAACACACTCACATTTATAACCAATCACAGGACTTGTGGTGTTCACTTCTCTATCAAAAGTTCGGTGCACCTCGAACTTTGACCCAGCCGGAAGTTATTTGGTATTGTACTACCTATACTGATAACATACATTTTTCAAAAAGTGTCCAGCTATGTGTCTTTATGACAACCAGGATCTGGTGTATTCTGACATAAACTGACAACCTCACTGAAACTGTTGTTTCTACAGTGCAAAACCTAATATAATGTACACCTCAAAAAAGCATATATATTGCATATAGTTTTGTACAAATGCAATATGTCATATTAAACAACAAAATGTTTTAAAATAAAACTCCTGAAGATATTTACTTTCAGTTGGGTGTGTGTACTCAGGTATATATGTAGAGACAACAAAGATAGTCAGAGTACCTCCCCCCCTTTAAAGAATTCCATTAAAAACACATGCACTTGATTGACCCCTAGATTATGAAGACCTTAACAGGCCACATCAAAGAAATATCAGTATTAAAAAAATACACTGTCTGAGGAAGGAAACACAAACATGACTGTACCTGTATGAAGTAATGACTTAATGTCCTGAACATTAGTGTTGGGAGGAAATCCTGTGTATGCTGGGTGTGGGTGTCTTCAAGTTACCAGGTGTGGGAATTTCAAATCCATCGGCCATGCTGATTTTCATAATGAACCATCAAAACCATTGGCAGCCACCAATATTCCTGACTATATTTTATTTATAGCCTACTGTAGTTGGAGGTTTTAATAGTTGTGATATCTGGAATAATCATGCAGCTTTAACACATTTATTTTTGATTAATTACTGAAAAAAACTATTTTTAAATGACAAAATTACCCCCGAACATCTATTTTCTTGCATTATTTTCTAATCCGGATGAATACAATATGTACATTAGATGTATTCCTACAATCTGTAATCCAGCATTTTATTTAGCTAGTAACATTAGGTAATACAGCTTTAACAATAAAATAAATTATCAACTTAATCCAAGGCAGATAATCAAATCTGAAAAAAATTGGTTCTGAATCTAGTATAAACTCAAAATGCTTTTCATGAGAGCTAACTAAGTGATTATTAAGAAAAGAAAAATGATCTGGAGATCTAAGTATATGTTTAACAACCTTATTGTTATGTACAAATAAGAACAGAAGGCACAATAGTGACAACAAATTTAATTATGTTTTTGGTAAAGTTTTTCTTCAAATTTACTTTAAATTTTTGCATAAAACTACAAATTTGTCTAAAATATAACTTAGCACCCTATAAATATGTCAAAATGACAATAAAAATCAACTTCTTTACAAATTTGAGTTTTCAGAATTTCATACATAAAAAATTAACACTGTTAATGGAAACTAAAGACATTAACCCACTATTGGCACATGCTATTTTTTAATATAAAAATAAATTGCTATTAAAATCTTAGTTCAGGTTGCCTATATATAATACCATATTTAAGAGCAGTTGTATATGGCAAGTCAAATACCATGTAAAAAGAAATTATTGAAATCTTTACAGTATGAATTTATAGGCCAAAACCAACTTTTCTTCAGTGCTAACTTTGATTCAAACTCCATTCAGAGCCATGTACAGAGATTATTGTCAAGGTCAAGGTCATTGTGAACTTGCATGATCGAGTGATGGCTAATTAATCAACCAGTATAGTTTAATTAAATAAAATGACAAAATCATAATATTTTTTTATTATGCACTGAATATGTGCTATAGGGTGTATACTACCAAATCAAATCCCATAGACGACAATAGTAACATATACGGCTAAAAACTCCTACCTGCAACGTATCAACCGACATAAACGCCACGGATATAAATACTACCACCCCTTACACTTAAAGTGAATCAGAAAAAAATGGGGGTCAAGCTGCTCGTTTCTGAGATAACGGGTAGCGTCTATGACTACCCTAGTTTCGCACAAAATTTGAGTACTTTTTTTTACAGGTACCCCATACATGTTTCAAGCACAAGGCTACTTGACACATTGGTACTAGATGAAATAAAATTGCACATTTATTTTACCCAGATGAAAACAGTATTATTTTTTACAACCAACACACTCACATTTATAACCAATCACAGGACTTGTGGTGTTCACTTCTCTATCAAAAGTTCGGTGCACCTCGAACTTTGACCCAGCCGGAAGTTATTTGGTATAGTACTACCTATACTGATAACATACATTTTTCAAAAAGTGTCCAGCTATGTGTCTTTATGACAACCAGGATCTGGTGTATTCTGACATAAACTGACAACCTCACTGAAACTGTTGTTTCTACAGTGCAACCTAATATAATGTACCCCTCAAAAAAGCATATATATTGCATATAGTTTTGTACAAATGCAATATGTCATATTAAACAACAAAATGTTTTAAAATAAAACTCCTGAAGATATTTACTTCAGTTGGGTGTGTGTACTCAGGTATATATGTAGAGACAACAAAGATAGTCAGAGTACCTCTACCCCTTTAAAGAATTCCATTAAAACACATGCACTTGATTGACCCCTAGATTATGAAGACCTTAACAGGCACATCAAAGAAATATCAGTATTAAAAAAATACACTGTCTGAGGAAGGAAAACACAAACATGACTGTACCTGTATGAAGTAATGACTTAATGTCCTGAACATTAGTGTTGGGAGGAAATCCTGTATGCTGGGTGTGGGGTGTCTTCAAGTTACCAGGTGTGGGAATTTCAAATCCATCGGCCATGCTGATTTTCATAATGAACCATCAAAACCATTGGCAGCCACCAATATTCCTGACTATATTTTATTTATAGCCTACTGTAGTTGGAGGTTTTAATAGTTGTGATATCTGGAATAATCATGCAGCTTTAACACATTTATATTTTGATTAATTACTGAAAAAAACTACTACCTTTTAAATGACAAAATTACCCGAACATCTATTTTCTTGCATTATTTTCTAATCCGGATGAATACAATATGTTACATTAGATGTATTCCTACAATCTGTAATCCAGCATTTTATTTAGCTAGTAACATTAGGTAATACAGCTTTAACAATAAAATAAAATTATCAACTTAATCCAAGGCAGATAATCAAATCTGAAAAAATTGGTTCTGAATCTAGTATAAACTCAAAATGCTCTTCATGAGAGCTAACTAAGTGATTATTAAGAAAAAAAAATGATCTGGAGATCTAAGTATATGTTTAACAACCTTATTGTTATGTACAAATAAGAACAGAAGGCACAATAGTGACAACAAATTTAATTATGTTTTTGGTAAAAGTTTTCTTCAAATTTACTTTTAATTTTGCATAAAACTACAAATTTGTCTAAAATAAACTTAGCACCCTATAAATATGTCAAAATGACAATAAAAATCAACTTCTTTACAAATTTGAGTTTTCAGAATTTCATACATAAAAAATTAACTATGTTAATGGAAACTAAAGACATTAACCCACTATTGGCACATGCTATTTTTAATATAAAAAATAAAATTGCTATTAAAATCTTAAGTTCAGGTTGCCTATATATAATACCATATTTAAGAGCAGTTGTATATGGCAAGTCAAATACCATGTAAAAAGAAATTATTGAAATCTTTACAGTATGAATTATAGGCCAAAACCAACTTTTTTCAGTGCTAACTTTGATTCAAACTCCATTCAGAGCCATGTACAGAGATTATTGTCAAGGTCAAGGTCATTGTGAACTTGCATGATCGAGTGATGGCTAATTTAATCAACCAGTATAGTTTAATTAAATAAAATGACAAAATCATAATATTTTTTATTATGCACTGAATATGTGCTATAGGGTGTATACTACCAAATCAAATCCCATAGACGACAATAGTAACATATGTGGCTAAAACTCCTACCTGCAACGTATCAACCGACATAAACGCCACGGATATAAATACTACCACCCCTACACTTAAAGTGAATCAGAAAAAAATGGGGGTCAAGCTGCTCGTTTCTGAGATAACGGGTAGCGTCTATGACTACCCTAGTTTTCGCACAAAATTTGAGTACTTTTTTTACAGGTACCCCATACATGTTTCAAGCACAAGGCTACTTGACACATTGGTACTAGATGAAATAAAATTGCACATTTTTTTACCCAGATGAAACTATATTTTTACAACCAACACACTCACATTTATAACCAATCACAGGACTTGTGGTGTTCACTTCTCTATCAAAAGTTCGGTGCACCTCGAACTTTGACCCAGCCGGAAGTTATTGGTATAGTACTACCTATATGATAACATACATTTTTCAAAAAAGTGTCCAGCTATGTGTCTTTATGACAACCAGGATCTGGTGTATTCTGACATAAACTGACAACCTCACTGAAACTGTTGTTTCTACAGTGCAACCTAATATAATGTACACCTCAAAAAGCATATATATTGCATATAGTTTTGTACAAATGCAATATGTCATATTAAACAACAAAAATGTTTTAAAATAAAACTCCTGAAGATATTTACTTTCAGTTGGGTGTGTGTACTCAGGTATATATGTAGAGACAACAAAGATAGTCAGAGTACCTCTACCCTTTTAAAGAATTCCATTAAAACACATGCACTTGATTGACCCCTAGATTATGAAGACCTTAACAGGCACATCAAAGAAATAGTCAGTATTAAAAAAATACACTGTCTGAGGAAGGAAACACAAACATGACTGTACCTGTATGAAGTAATGACTTAATGTCCTGGACATTAGTGTTGGGAGGAAATCCTGTATGCTGGGTGTGGGTGTCTTCAAGTTACCAGGTGTGGGAATTTCAAATCCATCGCCATGCTGATTTTCATAATGAACCATCAAAACCATTGGCAGCCACCAATATTCCTGACTATATTTTATTTATAGCCTACGGTAGTTGGAGGTTTTAATAGTTGTGATATCTGGAATAATCATGCAGCTTTAACACATTTATTTTGATTAATTACTGAAAAAAACTATTTTAAATGACAAAATTACCCGAACATCTATTTTCTTGCATTATTTTCTAATCCGGATGAATACAATATGTACATTAGATGTATTCCTACAATCTGTAATCCAGCATTTTATTTAGCTAGTAACATTAGGTAATACAGCTTTAACAATAAAAATAAATTATCACACTTAAATCCAAGGCAGATAATCAAAATCTGAAAAAATTGGTTCTGAATCTAGTATAAACTCAAAATGGCTTTTCATGAGAGCTAAACTAAGTGATTATTAAGAAAACAAAAATGATCTGGAGATCTAAGTATATGTTTAACAACCTTATTGTTATGTACAAATAAGAACAGAAGGCACAATAGTGACAACAAATTTATTATGTTTTGGTAAAGTTTTTCTTCAAATTTACTTTAAATTTGCATAAAAACTACAAATTGTCTAAAAATATAACTTAGCACCCTATAAATATGTCAAAATGACAATAAAAATCAACTTCTTTACAAATTTGAGTTTTCAGAATTTCATACATAAAAAATTAACAATGTTAATGGAAACTAAAGACATTAACCCACTATTGGCACATGCTATTTTTAATATAAAAATAAATTGCTATTAAAATCTTAGTTCAGGTTGCCTATATATAATACCATATTTAAGAGCAGTTGTATATGGCAAGTCAAATACCATGTAAAAAGAAATTATTGAAATCTTTACAGTATGAATTATAGGCCAAAAACCAACTTTCTCTTCAGTGCTAACTTTGATTCAAACTCCATTCAGAGCCATGTACAGAGATTATTGTCAAGGTCAAGGTCATTGTGAAACTTGCATGATCGAGTGATGGCTAATTAATCAACCAGTATAGTTTAATTAAATAAAATGACAAAATCAGAATAATTTTTATTATGCACTGAATATGTGCTATAGGGTGTACACTACCAAATCAAAATCCATAGACGACAATAGTAACATATACGGCTAAAACTCCTACCTGCAACGTATCAACCGACATAAACGCCACGGATATAAATACTACCACCCCTTACACTTAAAGTGAATCAGAAAAAAAATGGGGGTCAAGCTGCTCGTTTCTGAGGATAACGGGTAGCGTCTATGACTACCCTAGTTTCGCACAAAATTGAGTACTTTTTTTTACAGGTACCCCATACATGTTCCAAGCACAAGGCTACTGACACATTGGTACTAGATGAAATAAAATTGCACATTTTTTTTTACCCAGATGAAACTAGTATTTTTTACAACCAACACACTCACATTTTATAAACCAATCACAGGACTTGTGGTGTTCACTTCTCTATCAAAAGTTCGGTGCCACCTCGAACTTTGACCCAGCCGGAAGTTATTTATTGTATTGTACTACCTATACTGATAAAACTACATATTTTTCAAAAGTGTCCAGCTATGGTGTCTTATGACAACCAGGATCTGGGGTAGTTCTGACATAAAAATGACAACCTCACTGAAAACTGTTGTTTCTACAGTGCAACCTAATATAATGTACACCCTCAAAAAGCATATATATTGCATATAGTTGTTGTACAAAATGCAATATGTCATATTAAACAAACAAAATGTTTTAAAATAAAACTCCTGAAGATATTATTACTGTCAGTTGGGTGTGTGTACTCAGGTATATATGTAGAGACAACAAAGATAGTCAGAGTACCTCTACCCCTTTAAAGAATCCATTAAAAACACATAGCCTTGATTGACCTACCCTAGATTATGAAGACCTTACACAGGCACATCAAAGAAATATCAGTATTAAAAAAATACACTGTCTGCGGAAGGAAACCACAAACTTTTTAACATGACTGTACCTGTTATGAAGTATTGACTTAATGTCCTGACATTAGTGTTGGGAGGAAATCCGGTATGCATGTGGGTGGGTTGTCTTCAAGTGGATCAGGTGTGGGAATTTCAAATCCATCGGCCATGCTGATTTTCATAACGAAACTACCCATCAAAAACATTTGGCAGCCACCAATATTCTGACTATATTTTATTGTATAGCCTACTGTAGTTGGAGGGTTTAATAGTTGTGATATCTGGAAAATCAGGCAGCGCTTAACAAACATTATTTTTGATGTAATTACGACAAAAAACTACGTTTAAATGACAAAATGACTTCCGAACATCTATTTTCTGTGTGCATTATTTTCTATATCAGATGAATACAATTGTACATTAGCAGTATCCTACAATCTGTAATCCAGCATTTTATTGAGTAGTAAAAATTAGGTAATACACGCTTTAAACAATAAAAAATAAATTATCAACTTAAACCAAGGCAGATAATCAAATCTGAAAAAGATTTGGTTCTGAATCTAGTATAAAAAATGCACTCAAGATGCTCTTCATGAGAGCAAACTAAGTGATTATGAAAAAAATAAAAATGATCTGGAGACCTAAGGATATGCTTAACAAGCTGAGTGTTGATCTTATAACTAAGAACAGCCGGCACAATAGTGGACATACCAAATTTAATTATGTCTTAGGTAAAGTTTGTCTTCAAATTTAGTAATAGTTTGCATAAAAACTATCAATGTGTCCTCAAATATAACTTAGCACCCTTATATAATATGTAAAAAAGACAATTAAAAATCAAGTTCTTACAGAGTGTAGTTTTCAGAAATGTTGCATACATGAAACAATTAACTATGTAATGGAAAAAATAAAGAATCACCCAACTATTGAAACCTGATATTTTTAATATAAAAATAAATGCTATTAATTTAAGTCAGGTTGTATATATAACCCATTAAGAGCAT
>NW_024536981.1:0-9466 GCF_016097555.1 Gigantopelta aegis | reverse complement strand
TTCGTTTCTACTTATTCTTTTTGTTTTTGGCGAGACGACACGGACGTGCGTGCGGTGCTGGCGTGCGTGCGTGCGTGCGGGCGCGTCCCCTTGCCACAAGCCCACCCCCACCACCGCAGGCGGTGGAGGTTCGTGGCCGGTAGATCGTTAGGACGTCCGCTAGTGGACGAACAAGCTCCCCCGAGGCCTGCGACGGCCGCCTCGAGCCAGGTACCCAGCCGGTGAAAAAGAAATGCGGGGACGTCGGGGGCAGCCAGAAACGAGAGGGGCGGCCACCGCGCCGCCCATCGTACTCTCGGGGCCCCCAACCACCCGCCTGGTCGGTCGGGTCGGTTTCGGTCGGATTGTTTTGGTGAACTTTTTTTTTCTTTCTCGTTTGTTTGTTTTCACGGTATCAATCGGTAATGATCCTTCCGCAGGTTCACCTACGGAAAACCTTGTTACGACCCTTTACTTCCTCTAAGCGATCAAGTTTGATCATCTATTCTCGGCCCTCGCCGGGGGCAGTTGCCTGCCCGAAGGGACCAATCCGAAGATCTCACTAAAACGTTCAATCGGTAGTAGCGACGGGCGGTGTGTACAAAGGGCAGGGGACATCTAATCAACGCGAGCTTATGACTCGCGCTTACTGGGGAATTCCTCGTTATATGGGGAACAATTACAAGCCCCAGTCCCCATCACGAAGGAGATTCAACCGGGTTGTTCCCACTCCCTTCACGGAGCAGGGCAGTTGTCCACGGTTGATCCCGTTCAGTGTAGGCGCTGCGGTGCGGCCCGCCCGGACATCTACGGGCCCACCCTTTCACAGACCTGTTATTTCTTTCAATCTCGTTTGGCAAGACGGCCCTTTGTCCCACTAAGGACGTTGCGCGACTTTTTTTCGTGGATCGGCCGCAAACTATTTAAGAGGCTCTAGGTCTCGTTTTCGTTATTCGGGATTAACCAGACAATACGCTTTACCAACTAAGAAAACGGCCATTGCACCACCACACACCGTTCAAGAAAGAGTTATCAATCTGTCAATTTTTACGGTTTTTTTTTTTTTGAGTTTTCCCAGTGTTGTAGTTCAAATTAAGCCGCAGGGTTCCACTTTTTTTTTTCTTTTTTTTTTTTTTTTGGTTGTTTGCCCTTCCGTTAATTCATTTTTTTAAGTTTCAGCTTTGCAACCATACTTTCCTCCCAGAAACCAAAGACTTTGGTTTCCCCGTAAGTGCCCCGTGGGTTCATTTTGACAGGCAACGCCGGAGGATCGCTTTTTATTTTTTTGTTTTTTTTCAGAAAACTTTTTTTTTATTTTTTTTTTTTTTTTTTTTTTTTTTTCGTTTTTGACTAATGAAAAACATCCATTGACAATGCTTTTTTTTGCTGTAGGTCGTCTTACGGCGATCGCAAAAGAATTTCAACCGTCTAACGCCTCGTAATACGAAGATCGCCCCCGGCTGTTCCTTTTTTTATCATTACCTCGACATTTCCGAAAACCAACAAAATTAGAACCGAGGTTACCTAGTGTCCATTATTCCAATGCAACATTATGCAGGCAAGCAAAAGGCTCGAGCCTGCCTGCTTTTTGACACTTGTCTAATTTTTTTTTCCGAAGGGGCCGGTTTTTTTTGTTCTAGTTTCCGGCCCCCCGAGACACTCAGCGAAGAAGCAAACCGAAGGGATGACCGGGCCGGGTTGACCCGAGGGTGGCCAGGCAACGTGCAGTGAGACCACCGCGAATTGGACCGCACGCCTGTGCTCGAGATCCAACTACGAGCTTTTTTAACTGGGCACAACTTTTAATTTCCGCTATTGGAGCTGGAATTTACATCGCGGCCTGCTGGCACCAGACTTTGCCCTCCAATGGATCCTCGTTAAAGGATTGTTTTTAAAGTGTACTCATTCCAATTACGGGGCCTCGAAAGAGTCCCGTATTGTTATTTTTCGTCACTACCTCCCCGTGCCAGGAGTTGTGGGTAAGTTGCGTGCCTATTCCGCTGCCTTTTCCTTGGATGTGGTAGCCGTTTCTCATGCTCCCTCTTCCCTCTCCGAATTCGAACCCCACGATCCCCCGCTACCCGTGAAAACCTAGGTGGTCATGTCGACTACCTACGAAAGTTTTTAGGGCAGACACTTTTTTTTTCCGTCGCCGCTCCCTCGATGGCCGTGCGATCCGCACGAAGTTATCCAGAGTCACCAGTTTGGTTTGGACGGGCGCCTTGCGGCGGACCCGGTTTGGTCTTGAACTAATAAAAAAGCCTCTTGGCTCTTCCCGCGAGGTCGCGCGGGATCGGAGCTTTTGTTTGCATGTATTAGCTCTAGAATTGACACAGTTATCAAGTAAGGATTTTGTTACGATCTAATGAACCATAAAACTGATCTAATGAGCCATTCGCCAGTTTCACTGTGGAAGTTTGTACGTAGACGCATGGATAATTTTGAGACAAGCATATGACTACGGAAGGATCCAACCAGATAGCGCGTGGGTTAATTCACTCGCTGGCGCGGAGAGCGGCGGGAGCGATGACACCGGTCGGGACGGCGACGGCGCGGCGGGGGCAGCGGCAATGTACCATTCCCCCCACTCCTGCATGAAGCGAATCCCAAGGTCCCCTAACCCCCCACCACCCCGCCGCGCTGAACCAGGTTCAGGGGGGCGGTGGGGGATGGGGACCTTGTGTCTTCCCTTTTTACCAGTGGGCGCGGTTGTTTGCCCCACCCGATTCGTGTGGGCGAGGGGCAAGTCGACGCGCCTGGTTGGCCGCGAGAATAGGTTGTGCGTTTCGACGGAGACGATAGGGGCACCGCAGGCGGGCCGGGCGGTTGGAGGGGGGCGATGCGGGGTCTCCCGCCCGACTCGGCCCGCACGCCCGCCCAAAGCCGGTGATGCGCCGGCGGACCACGGGGAGGTACCTTGGGGTAGCACGCCCGTCGTTCGTCGGCTGGTCGCGTGTTCCCCTAAGAGATCGGGTGTGCGACCCCGGTGACAAGACCGTGGAAAGTGCGAGTGGCGGGCGCCGGTCACGGGGCAGACAGTGCCTTTCTCGACCGGATCGAGGAGAAGATAAAGTACCTGCGATTGTCCAAGCGGTCGGCAGGGGTAGCCGGGAAACGGGTGCAGGGGGGGCCCGCGTGTTCACGACCGACAAACCCGACCAGGCCACCGACGGCTTGCAGTCGCTAGCGCGGAGGTTGCCAATGGGGGAGGGAGGGAGCGAGGGCGCGGACCGTGCACGCCGAACCACACGGCGGGGGTCCCACGGGACCGTCCGAGTTTCCGACCGAACTAGCTCGCTCCACCATAGGTATGGCAGAGGAGTAAACGACCTGACCAGAACCTCGATTTCAAAAAAGGTCGTCATTTCGACCGGTTTTGGTGTGTGTGCCGCCGACGAACGGAGCGGAGGTAGGCGCCCGAAATTTGGCTAGGCACGCTGTGGCTCGGGTGTGAGCGTCCGTCGCGCCTTGGCTGCGTCCCTGTAGTAGACGTGGCCGGGGACGGCGGTGACCGTTCTCGGCGTTCCTCCAGTGTAGGAAAGAGCCACGAAAAACCGAGTGCGAACGGTGCGCCCGCGGGCAGCCGGCCAGCCACCCCACCCAAAAACACCCCACCCCCCCCACCACACACCACACCCCACCCACCCACCCACACACCCCCACGCCAATGCCACCCCACCCCACCCCACTCGGAACGGCACGAAAAAGGAATTGAATAAAATAAATAGTTTTAAAGTCTTTGTAAAGTTTTCGAAATAAGATACTTGCTTAAATTTATTGTTGATGAAAAGCCTTAACAAAATGAACCAGTAGACACGTGTGATGTGGATAGGGGGTTATTTTACAATGTTTAAAGAAAATAATTTCCTTTAAACAAAGTGTAGGCCATTATTCTTTTAAAACCGTTGTTAAATAAAAAAATATAGGCATACTTGTTTTATTTTATTATGTGTGTGTGGGTGGGTGTGTGTGTGTGTGTGTGTGTGTGGTGTGTGTGTGTGTGTGCGTGCGTGCGCTCGTTTGTATGCTGTTTTACTTGAAATATGGACCAGACGCTTTAAAAATACATGACTACAAAAGATATTTATTCAACGTCAAAAGAGAGAGGGAGGAGAGGAGAGGAGAGAGAGAAAGAAGGAGAGAGAGAGAGAGAGAGAGGAGAGAGAGTGAGGGGGGGAGAGGAGGGGGGGGGTGGGAGAGAGAGAGGAGGGGGAGGGGGAGGGGAGGGGGGGAGAGGGAGGGGGGGGGGGGGAGGGGGGGGGGGGGGGGGGGGGAGATAGGGGGGGGGAGAGGGGGGTGGGGAGAGGAGGGGGGGGCGGGGGGTGGGGGAGAGAGGGAGGGGTGGAAGGGGGGGGAGTAGGGATCAGGGGGGGGCAGAGAGAGAGGGGGGAGGGGGGGGGGGGGGAGGAGGGGGAGAGGGGGGGGTAGGAGGGAGAGGGGGGGGGGCAAGTGGAGGAGGAGGAGGAGGGGGTGGGGTGGGGGGGGGGAGGGCACCAGAGGGGGAGACGGGGGGGAGGGGGGGGGGGGGAGACGGTGGAGAGACGGCACTTGTGAGGGGGGGGGGGGGGGGGCACAGAATAGAGAGAGGGAGGGGTTCGTGGGGGGGGGATACGAGAGGGAGAGCACCGAGGGGGGGGGGGGGGAGAAAAAGGGGACAGGAAACAGTGAAGACAGGACTAGGAGACGGACAAGGGGGGGGAGGGTGGGAGGGGTACATGGGAGGTGGGACGTAGGTGGTGGCCTTTGCAGGGGAGAGAGAGGGGACAGGGGGGGGGGGGGAGAGAGACAGAGAGGGAGGGGGGGGGGTACCGCGGGGGGGGAGGGTTTAGGACGGAAGAGGAGGAAAAGTGGAGTCCGCGGAGAGTAGAAGCCAGGGGAGAGAGAGAGGGGGGGGCGGGGGAGAGAAGGGGGGGGGGGAGGGGGGGAAGTTGGGGGGGGAGGGAGGGGGGGGGGGGGGAGGGGGGGGGGGAGAGAGAGGGGGGGGGGGGGGGGGGGGGGGGGGGAGAATAGGGGGGGGGGGGGGGGTGGGGGGAGGGGGAGGGCGGAGCAGGAGGGGGGAGGGGGGGGGGAGACTGAGGGGGGGGAGGAGGGGGGATTAGAAGGAGGGAGTGAGGGGGGGGGGGCGGGGGGGGGGGGGGGGGGGAGTGGCGCCGACGGGGGGGGGGGGGGAGAGGGGGGAAGGTGGGAAACGGGGGGAGGGAGATACCCGGGAGGAACGCTACGTGGGGGAGGGGGGGGGGCAACGACTGCCGGGCGGATGAAAGGGAGCATCCGCAAAGGACGTTCCGTTCTGCGAGAAAAAATAACGCAGCATACCAGGGGCACAAGGCAAAGAGAGAGAGGGGGGGAGAGAGGTGCCAAGCAAGGGAAGAGGGGGGGGAGAAGGGGCGAGGCACCACATCCCCTGCAGGGGCAGGATAAACCGAGTTGCGAGGAGGAGGGGGAACATAACCGGAGATACGGTCAGGTAAAGCGAGGAAGAAATCCTAAGGATTGCTGGCTAAGGGGAAAAACCCACTCGGTGAGGGCGAGGCACAAAGCGAGCAAGAGGTAGAGATACAGACGGCCTGCTATGAATAGAAACGGTGAGCCACTAGTGGAAGCCATGTCCTCAGAGGACTCAGGGAATAGAAGCGCAGTCAAATCGACGCGACCTAAAAGCTTTGGACAAACAAGTACGCGCGGACGGTACAAGAGAAGGTGTACTCGGGCGCAACAAGGAGTGCTGCCTCGAAAGAAGCGATATGCCACTGGGCGCACTAGAAATAGGAGTGGAGCTGGGGGGGCCGCGGGGGGAAGAAAACCAACGGGAGGGCGAATCCCCAAACATGCCGGAGAGACGTCGGGCGAGGGGAGGAGCGCGAAATTGCGATTACAGGCAGGCGGGAGGGACCCCGCGAGGACGCCGCCAGAGGGAGAGGCCACAGGGGAGAGGGGGACGGGGGGGAGGGGAGGGACAGACCGAGGGTGAAACGGGCAGGGGGGGGCACTAGAAGCAGAGAGAGGGGACGAGCAAATAACGAGAGCGAGAGAGGGGAACTTATCGTCACGAGGGATTGTAAGCCCAGAGAGGAAGGGGGATAGAAGCAGCTCTGGTCAGGGCATAGCGGGGGGGGGAGAGAGGAAGGAACGTATGGGGGGGGGAGGGGGAGGGAGAAGGGGGGGGGAGGGGGACAGATTTGACGCAGCCAAGGGGGGAGGCCCACCGTGGGTCCAGGGAGGAAGTGGCGAGAGGGGGGGGGCTAGGGCACGGAGGGAGGGGGGAGGAAGGGAGAGCAACAAAAACGCGGAGGGAGAGGGGGGCGAAGGGGGGAGAGAGTGGGGGGGGGAGGTGAGGGGTCGACAAGGACTTAGGGAACCTATCTATAAGGGACCATGAGGGATCGGCAAAAGGGGACGGAGGGAAAGGAGGACAGAAACGGCGAGAAAGGGAGGGGGGGGGGGAGCGGGAGAGGCGCAAGGAGGCCGATCCATGAGTGACCTAGAGAGGAGGGAGAGTGGGAGAGCGAGATAGGGAGGAGGAGAGAGGGAGCAAAAGGCAGTAGGGCAGGGGACTGAGGGAGACAACGAGGAGAGGTATCCTGCAGGGGGGAGAGGGAAAGGGAGTCGGGGAGACGTAGAGTGGGGAGGAGGGGAGGGGTGGGAGCGGGGGGGGGAACCTGGTCTGAGGGGAGGGGGAAGAGGATGGGACGAGGGAGCAGGAGGGAGGCTGCAGTGAGAGGGTACGAGAGACCGAGAAGGAACGCGGCAGACGGGGGAGGAGAGGGGGAGAACAAGAGGGGAAGGAGAGACAGGGGGAAGGGAGGGGAGGGGGGCGGGGGGGAGCGTATGGGGAGGTGAGAGGGGGGAAACAGCGAGAGTGCGAAAAGGGGGGAGGAGAGGGAGGAGGGGGAGAGGGGAGATGGAGGGAGGGAGGGGGGGGAGGAGCAGGGGAGAGACAGGGGGGGAAGGGAGGGGGCAGACGAGGGGGGGTGGGGAGGCGCGGGGAGGGGAGGCAGGGCGGGAAAAGAGGGGGCGAAAAGAGGGGAGGGAGAAAATAGGGCCAGAGGGGGGAGCAGAGGGAGGGATGAGGTGAGAAAGGATGAGGGAAGGGGGGAGAAGAGAGGGGGGGAGAGGCGGAACAGAGGGAGTAGAATGACTGAGGAAGGTCCGAGGGAGATAATTAAACCGAAGGAGCCTCGTCCCAACATAGTTATGGGAGGAGATACTTAAAACTAAATAATTAAAGACCCTCTGATTTCAAAGGGTCGTAATATCGAGGGGGGGGAAGGGGGAGGGCGGGGACGAAGGGGGCGGAGGGAGAAGCCACAGAAATTATAAAGCAGGCTAATAAAAATAAGAGTAATGCGAGGGTGAGTAAAAGGACGATGAGAGCCTTGAGTAGAGAGGAGAAGAGACGGAGTGGAGAGATATAGAGAGAATAGAGGAGTAATAGAAAATAGAGACGAAAAACGATGTGAAGAACGAGGAGGAAAGGAGGGCTAGCGGCGAGGGATGAGGAAAATAAATTAATACTGGATAGGAAGAATTAAAAAAAGAGCCAAATAAGGACCCAGAGGAAGGCCAATTAACCCCAAAGAATAAAATAGGCACGGCAGAGAAATAGGGACTGATATAATATAAGGGAGGGAAAATAGGGGGGAGGGATGGAATAAATAATCTATAAATTAATAAGAGGATATAATAAATAAATAAATCAATAAAAATTAAATATAAATAGGCGAGAGATAAAATAGGAGGGGAAATTTTAATCCTATAGGAAAATAAGGATAAAAATATAAGAAATAATAATAGATAATAATAAAAAAAAAATAATATAATGAATGGTATATAATAAAATAAGAGGGGGGGGGGTGATGGAGAGAGGGAGAGGAGGAGGATGCGAGAGATGGGACGAGAGACGGAGAGAGATAGAGCCGGAGGGGAGGGCCGAGATGAGAGCGAGTTGGGGAGGAAGGAGAGCGATGGGAGGGGGGGTGGGGGAGAGATGGACCAGACGAGGAGAGAGAGAGATGGACCTTAGAGATACCGATTCAGGTTAACTGGACGGAGAGCGGGAGAGACGAGAGGAGAGAAGGTGGGTTTCAGAGAGAAGGAGAGAGTAGACGAGAGGGCATGGAGGAGAGGCGGGTGTGGGCGTGAGAACGGAGGGTGAGAGAGAGAGAGAGGAGAGAGAGAAAGAAAGAGAAGAGAGAAGTTTGATTATAGTTTTTGAAACTACGGTTAAACGGTTAAAATTTTATGGGGTGGAAAGAGTACATGTATCTCCTCCATACCAGGAGGCTACTTGCAGGATAGCGCTCCCGTGCTACAAAAGCGGTAAGTTAAGCACGTTTTGGGCCATTCTTTGCTATTCCCGACTACGCTAGGTCGCTTTGGTACTATTTTCAATTATGAATAGACTTCTGCCCTACCAGATGCGCGCGCATGCTGATACGTGACGCCTCACTTCCCTAAACACATGGATTACTCATATGAGTGAATTCAACCCTCATCCACAGCCTTAAAAAAAAAAAAAAAAAAAAAATTTAAAAAAAAAAAACTATGTTGCCGATCCGAAAAAGTAGTATTATAATTCCCATGTGGCAGTGGGTATTTAACAACCAAAACGCAGATTTCACAAAACTAAATACAGTAAGCTCATGCCAAACCATTCGCAGCAGTAACGCGCCATTCAACGGCCTTGTAGTATGACGTACAACAACACATAGGTGTTTTATAAGTGTGCGAGACAATCTGCGATTTTGCAATCTCTAAACGAGTAGGGTCTTTGAAACTAGGACAATATCATATGTACATCTCCCGGTCGGGCCAAAGGGAACGATAGCATCCACTTCGAAAGAGCTACAAATTGCGAAGGTTTTTTCCACTTTCCACAAACGAAACATTGAGCATGATGGCCACTGTCAAAATCTCAACGAAACACTTGTTTGTCGCAACCCCACTTCAAGTCAAACCTGCCAAAAACATTCCCGGTGCCACTTGCACAATTACAAGGACAGTCAAACAGAAGTCGCGAACCCAACCTGTTTCATCCACTTCCGAGAAAACTTGAAACAAACTTCCTCCGTGTCAAAATCTTTCAACACGAACATGGAATTATCACGCACTCAAAATTTTATTAACTGTAATTCAAACGTCGTAAAAAGTGGTAAATTATGGGAAAGTAGTAGTAGTAGTAGTAGTAGTAGTAGTAGTCGTAGTAGTAGTCGTAGTCGTAGTAGGTACGTGGTAGTAAGTAGGAGTAGTAGGAAGTAATAAGTCGTAGTATAGTGAGTAGTAGTTAATAGAGTAGATGTCGTATATACTAAGAATTAATATAATAAATATATAATAATACAAAATGGCGCCCATCCACAGTTCGTAGTTAAATATTCATACACCCAACCGCTTACATATAAATTATCAGCATACAAAAATAGGTCGCTTCAGACATTTTATTACAGGTTAAAAGTTATTAAATTTACTTACGTTATATATGTTTCTA
>NW_024536980.1:0-7295 GCF_016097555.1 Gigantopelta aegis | reverse complement strand
CATACCCGATCGTACCGAACAGCGGAGGATAGAAACTATGGCCACATGGCCCGCACCGGGGCGGGGTGTGTTGTATTAGGCAACAGGCTCGACCACGGTCGCGCGGAGGTATTACGTAAACACAAGTGCCAACTGGGCTTAAGTGCTATATTTGGAAACTGCACACGGCCCTCTAAACAAATTAATATCGCCACAGGCGAAAACAAACTTAAGGAGCATGTCCGTCACCGCAAGGTCCTGTATGTCTCCTATTTCTAGGAGTGGTTAATAATAAAGACCTCTTCACATTTCACTACGCATGTGCCCGTTGCGGGGTAACCGAGGACGCAACTGCGAACTCACGCGAGATCTCGCAAAAATAGACCTGTGGACAAGTTGGGGGGGGGGGGGGGGGCATAGACCAATGGGATGGCCACGCAATAGGAATGTGAATATCTCCATGATTAATTATTCTATTAGCAGGGAACCCGAAAATTCTGTCGACATCCAACAAGACTTATTGGAGACATTTATGAATTGTTGCTTATCACGAAATAAAAAATATTTTGTTGTTAACGCCCGACAAACCATCGGTTCGGATTCGTACGCAATAAATATCGGATATGGGCTGAAATAATATTAATGTGTGCGCGCGTATATGTATGCAGATATTTATTGTATTTAATATAATTTAAATATTTATAAAGCATTATACAGATAAATACATTCAGGATTCTTGTCGGGATTTCTTTTCACCAAGTTATTTAAAATTTTGTTCGGCATTTGGAATAAAATTAAATGATACACCCCACCCTCACCCCCACACCCCACCCCCGACTTCTTGTTTGCTACCGACCTGAGAATGGTCACAAATGTAACTGTATTGCATATACAGCTATTTAAATTCGAAGCAAGATTATTTAACCTAAGAAAGATGTAAGTTTTATTTATAACAGATTAGACTAGCCGACTGCTTGATAATATAGCTATAAACTCAGAATGGTCTCTTTATTATAAACTCATGAGGGTTTATTATGATCAGTCATAAGGTACTTCGTTTGAAAGTTTGAAGCAAACATATGAAGTACCATGTCAGGCCCGTAGCCAGGGGGGATCGGGGGGGATCGGATTTTACATATAAAAGTCCTTGTCCTCAAATGACCGGGATAACGTAACAAGAACGTCTGTCTGAGGTTCCATTTGCTGAAACTTCGATCCTCCTCAGTGGGCCCATTTGATTATTTCCCGTGTCATGTATCATTTATTATAAATACATTGGTACGACTGAAAACAAACGGTTTCTTGTCGTGGCTCTGTGACCACGCCATTTTACATGCATACCACAACTTAATGCAACTTGTTAACGTATATTTCGCAACAAACGTTCGAGTATTATACTCGAGTGTAACCGGCGTCATCTCATTGTTTGGCAAGGGGTTATAAATTTCGACACCATCCCCCCCCCCCCCCCCCCCCCCCAGCTAATCATGCTGGCTACGGGCCTGAAGTTATATACACTATTCATAAGTTAGAGCAAACATCGAATTAGGATCGTATCGGGTTGCATGGGTCTACCACTCTGGAAAAGTTGCTGCACTTTATGTTATGTATAATCATGTACGTTATAAAAACGTGTGATACTTGCATACCATATCGATATACAGGACTTTTCCCTACACTTGTAAATGTGTATCAAAGTGCTGATGGTATCGCTAACGATCTCGACCAATGTTCTCAGGTACAAAATACAAAATAGTAACCAAACACTATTGTACATACAGATGTATGTTTACTAGAAACTGATCTTCATGTAAAGAAGAAGATGTTATCTTCTAAATTCTTCAAAACAAAAAACGCAAACAGCATGTCAACTTTTATTTCCGCCTTTACATGTGATGTCAAACTTTGAGCCGCATTTTCGCGTGTGACGGCTCATATATGTTTTAAAACTTCGTAAATATTAGATATTATTTCAAGTGAAGTTGTATGTATCTGATATAAATGATAGTGAAAATAAAATAAAATAAAATAAAAATAAAATAAAATAAAATAAAATATAAAATAAGATAAATAAATAAGTAAATAAATACATAAATAAATAATTTGTGGATAGACATGTACCATTGATTAGTAGTTGTACGACTGTCTTTTTTTAATGAAACGATAAGGGGAAAATAGAGCTGTTATAAAGGTCTATGTGAGTTAGGGGTTTTGTTGGGGTGTTTAGGGGGAAGGAGAGGCATATTTTATTAAATTTTAAATACTGATACATGTGGAGAATTAAACACCACTGGAAATCCGCGTGAGTATTTAATTATAATTCTAATTGTTAAAAGTAAAAAACACATTCCACTAAAGTTAATTTCATTGTATGAATCTTTTAATTTTGCGTTGTTAAAATACCCTTGACAGGCGGCTCCACAGACTTCGTCTAAGTTAATGTTTCACTGCTTTTGTTCTTAAAAAATTCCGATATAATCATTAGTAGACCGTTTTTCGCAGCCATTTTAACATATTATACGAAATATGTACGTTAGTCGCTAGAGATTCACAGCTCCTACGAAGCTACTCACTACGCTCATGACAACTGTCGATCATGCCCCCTAATTTGTATATAGTCTTGATACCGTCCAATTCGGCAAGGGGCGGTACTCTTCGCACACATGCACAATGGGAATGTGAAAGAGGTCTATTGTATAGCCTAATCTAAATCTTGTGAGTGCATTTCTAAAATGATGTATATTCCAATCCAAATGTTTTCTAAAAGTATAGTTGATTTAAAAGTTCTATATATTTCATATCTAATCACTATATTTATATTTGTTAACCATTCTTGTAAATATACATCTGTTTAGTCTAAGTTTTAAAGTATTTATAAATATTTAACATCACCAATGTCTTGATATAAACCCGACCATAGCCAAAAGCCACTACGGCAATAAAATATTTTCCATCTGACTGCCCAATTATTGTTACCTTTGCAACAAAAATAATAAAGCATTATGCATATTTGTTTACATAGCCAAGAAGAAGTTAGCAGTAACAGACGTGTCAATATTTAAACAGCTTCGATAATGGTTATAATGTAAAGGGGATAACGACCAGTCTCAGAATACACCATTGATTTTGTGGTTTGTGAGGGAACACATAAAAAACGTTTTGACATGCAAATAAATGTACCTTTTCAATTTCAGGAAGACTGGAAAGGCCCCCATACCTCTGATGAGTAGTTAACATAGGCATAAATTGGCAGTTGAACAGTTTTATAAAATATTTTATATTAAAATAAACCCAATTTATATATGGATCTTATAATTTGAATAACAGCTCCTTTTGCTTTGGACAGAGTAGGTTGTAATGCCAAATTTCTTAGTAGAAATTTTAATTTTGTTTTAAATGACTAAAGAATCGTTGCTGCTTTTCAGATCTTAACAATCATCATTTATTTCAGTATATATGAAATTATACAGACATGAACAATAATATCAACAGCAAGAAAAATATAAAAAGACATGATATAATGGTTACAATATCCTAGCACACTTATAATTATATTTAATAAGTGACAATGTCATTAGGTAGGAGATCTGGTAACTGAAATAGAATTAAGGACGTCTTTGTTCAGATATTTCATAGCAATGCTGCCTTTATGACTGGGAGCAATATGTAATGGTTAGAGAAGTAGAAAGAATAGTTTCTCAGAGTCTGTTAATTGAGTAAAGTTGGGTTTAGTTGGTGTAGTTTTGTTATATACATGTAGTATATTTCTGCGTTTTACAAGTAAGACCTTGATATTTTATTAAAAAGTGGTAATTCATCTTCAACACTAGAGTTGCAGATTTTGCAACATCTTTGTACCTACCAATTTCAATTTCGAGTCGGTGTGCACATATTCTGGTTTTTGTTATGGCTTGTCGGAAGTTTGTATTTTTGTTATGTTGTCAAGGTATATGTTTTGCACATTGTGTACGGACGGTTAATAAGTTTATTGTAAGTAGTTTCTTTGATGTAGACAGTTTGTGTTTAAGCCCTATAGTACTGTTGATGAGTGCTGTGTTGAGATATAATTTTTAACATGTATGCCGTTTATGACCATGGGCTTTAGCAGAGAAGTATCAATCCCATTTTTATCACACCATCATGTTGAAATAGTTGTGCAGCTTGTTCTGTTGGCGTCTAACCTGTTTCTGCATTGTATAGCATCGATAAAGACTTTTTCTTGAGTCACATAGATGTTCCAAATGTGCCCCGATTAATCATAGTTTTATGAATGTTCACGATTAACGGGTTCGTTCGTTTTTGGCGCAAACCGATATTATCGCGATTTGTTTTCCCCCACCTGGAGTAGGAATTTGCAAAATTTATTATGAAGTTTTTCGAAGGGGTTCGTTTTACCCAGGGAAAACGACTATTGAGTTGAAGATAGATTTAAAGCTTTGTTGAATAAAGTTTGTTTTAGAACTAGTAAAAACTGTCTCGGGGAGTTCATGGTGGCATCCAAGATACGTTTTTTTTTTTTTTTTTTTTTTTTTTTTAATATTATTCTTGTGCTGTATTTAGTTTTTTTTTCGTTTAGCCCCACGATAGAATTGCTATCAGTTTTGCTTTAGTGTGTTTTGTGTGTATGGTCATAACGTTTGATTTCTCAATGTTTATAGTAAGATACCATGTTGAGCAAAACTCATTCAATTTTGAAGGTGAAAAAAGGGATGGGCTGAGATTATCTATATCTAAGCTCCTTTGTGAGAAGGTGAATGTGGATATTAACCACCCGTTATTGCATTTTAGTGCAGTTTCATATCAAATGGTATGTGAAGGTATTTACTGACAACAGTGTTCAATATAAACATATTTTCTGATGTCCTTCTGTCCTTTCTAAAGCCTGATTGATTGTCTTTGAGTATGTATGGGTTTTTTCCACTATATGACATAAAGCGGTTATGAAGAATGGATGAGAACAGTTTCCCAAGACAACTGGTAATTGTAATACTTTTATAGTTGTTTTAGTGTTTGAACAAGAGCTAGACTTGTCCTACTAACCGCCCTCTTTCTTTCTCTCTCTCTCTCTCTCTCTCTCTCTCTCTCTCTCTCTCTCTCTCTCTCTCTCTCTCTCATTTGTCGAAATAACACTGCATAAATGTATATAATTCCAATCTCTAAAAATCCCTTTATTATAAACCCTTGGATTGGTTAAATTCGTATCACGTGATGATAAAAACTGGCATTCATAGCACCATGAATCTCAGTTTAGCACTATTTTTGGCTATATAGCCGGAACTACTTTATGAATTATGTCAACAAAGGAATCCCCGAGGAATTTCCTTGAGATTCTATTTTTAGACATCAAACAGTAAATCGTTCTGCCGTCAAACTTGTAAACATCTAAAAATCTTCACATATAAATTATACCATACAAAATAGGTCGCTTCAGAGACCTTTTTTATTAAAGGTTTAAAAGTTATTGAAATTACTTACGTACATGTTTATAGTGAATTCAAAAATCCCACAGCTCAAAAATCTATTTTGTCGATCTAAAAAAAAGTGTATAATTCCAATGGAAACTTTGGTCTTTTACAAAAGCGATTTCAAAAAACAAAATTCAGTCAGTTCATGCCAACCATTTGCAGGTAACGCGCATTCAACGGCATTGTAGTAGACGTACCACGGTACACAACATAGCCACTGGCGATCCAATCTTTTAAACGACTCGGGTTTTGAAACTAGGCAATCATGTACATGTCGGGACACAGGAACGAAGCGACTTCAATTCGAAGCTACAAACAGAGAATGTTCCACTTTCCAAAAACGAAAACATCAGCATGGCACTGTCCAAAATGTCAACGAATACTGTGGTCGCAACCACTGAAGTCACACATGCCAAAAAACTAGCCCGAGTACTCTGACTGTAAGAGAGCTAGACGGACATTTGGACATAAACACGCTCTCATACAATGAGAGCGTGGTTTATGTCCCAATGTCCGTGATATCTCTCTTACAGTCAGAGTACTCGGGCTAGCCAAAAACCATCCTGTGTTGCACTTCCACAATTTACAAGGCCAGTAAACACCGAAAAACTCGCGACACACCTGTTTTCATCATCCATTTCCGAAAAGGAAACATTGAAAACCACTTTCTCCATGTCAAATCCTATCACACATGGAATTTTCACGCACCTCAAATATTTTATAACCCTGTAATTTCAACGTCGTAATTGGTAAATCTGGACAGTAATCAAAAAATGGCGCCCATCCACAGTTCGTAGTTAAATATTCATACACCAATCAGCTTCACATATAAAATTATACCCATACAAAATAGATCGCTTCAGGACATTTTTGTATTACAGGTTAAAAGTTATTAAAATTACTTACGTTATATGTTTCTAGTGAATTCAAATGTTTCTACTTGGTTATTGAATATTAATGCAAAAATTAATATGAATTGTATTAATGATTGTAACATTGTCTTCTCTCATTCGGCTATTGACGGAAAAAGCCGAAACTACCATAGGCATTCCGCTAATGTTGAGTAATGAATTTCGTGTTAATAAAAATAGAAATAGTTGGAAAATAGAGTTCACTTTTTTTATTTTAAAGCGGTTTACATTAATGAACATGGTTATGTGTTGGGAAATTATAAGAATTGAACGTGAACTTTTTTGAGTTCATGCTAGTATGAAACGCAAACCGCTTTACACACTTTAGTATGAATGGCCATTCATCCAGTGTGTTAAACAAGCGGTTTTGCGTTTCATACAAGCATGAAACTCAAAAAATTTACAAGTTCCAATTCGTAAATGATATATGACAAAGAAGAAAATGTTCGGATAGGTGCCATCGAAGCGAAGGTTATAGATTCAAAGTCCTTTTCTTTCCACGGTTTTGTCACGGTTTTTTTTAATAGGAAAGGAGATTAGGTACCTTCAATTCCAGAATTTTTTAATTGACCAAAAACAGGTATCACACTGCGAATTTAGTTTCAGGATGTGTGTAAAAGTCGTTAAGCGCTACTAAACTACCTCTATTTTACCGAGCTATTACTAATAGGATTAAATAATACGAGCATTGACCGACAAATACATCGTGGTGTAGCCATCGGTTTAAGTTGGTAGGTATTAGGTTCCTCCGGACGGTCCCACCTAGCGAAGTTTAGGAAGTAGGTACAAACCAATTTAATTTCTATAAAACATAACAAACTGAACCGGGTGTTTAAACAATTCATACAATTACTTTTTAAAACGCCCCTAGTTTTATTCGTCGTTAATTGTGAGGCTTTCTTTGTTTTTCCTCTTTCTTGGGTTGGCTTGGGTGTGTCAT
>NW_024536979.1:0-6737 GCF_016097555.1 Gigantopelta aegis | reverse complement strand
GATAAAAGTATAAGTAGTAATATAATGTTTAGTTTGTTATAAATGAAAAAAATCTCTAAAATATCTGATGTAATCCAGTAATTGTGGTAAACAGCAAGGCAGTGCTAACTCTACAAACTATTTAAACCACCTCTAAGATATGACTAGAGTGTTTTTAGTATAGTAACTTACAAAAAAGTGAGTAAAATAGTAAACCTACGTGATCTATCTCAGCTAGATTTTGTACAGTGACTTCTTGAGCATCAGGGTGGTAGAAAACTACATATACTATTAATTAGTAGTACTGACTGAAATATTTGCATTTCCACTGTATAAAAGTGTGACCAGAGAATGTGCTGGAGAGTAGGATAGCTATAACCGAAAGTCGATAGTTATTACTTTTGACCATTAAAACGAGCTCAGCTCTTGTCAATAGTACAGACGGTTTTCTATGGCTGCATGCGGTCTATTAATAATAGGATGGTGGACACCTAGTTGTCATCCTGTCTGTGCTATATATGGACATGAGAATGTAAATAGTTTTGTCTGTGTGTGTGTTTTTAATTAACTGGATTTAGATATAATATAATAATTATAATAATAAATTAAATTATAGCTATCTGGTATTCATCTAAGTAAAAAATTCAAGCTCTCTCTTCCCTCTCTCTCTATATATATTATATATTGTTATATGCATTGTAAGATTATTACAGTGTAGGAAAGGAAAAGTCGGTTAGGGGAAAGGGTGGTGCTTAAAATTTGTGCATTCATTTTTTGTTGTACATGCATTTATATTCCCTGGCAGAAATCAATACTTCAATGTGAGATTAATACTATACCTAGACCCTAATACTTTGGAATATAAACTGTATTAATTTTGTATTAAAGTATGGCTTTTTTATGCTGGGACTCTAGGCACAGCGTTTCATTCATGATGATGTATTAGGTAATGTTTTTTGTAATATAAGTCAACCAATATTATCATGACACTAGGCATGACCAGACACTATATAAGAGAGAACTTGTAATTGTAAATTGACAACTAAGTAGAGTATGTTACTTTTATATCGAAGGATTTTGATGCTAAAACACGACAGATGTGGATGTATCGTTATTCGCCAAAACATTATTAACCGCGCGTTACGGTACATAGCGTATAATTATAATTTTTTACGCGTACTACGATTCACTACAATTAGACCAATATACGGCCGGAAGCGACATGACTTGAGCCTCATTCGAGGTGTGGAGGATGATCTTGGGTCTAGGAAGTTAAACTAGCAAGAGTGTTTTTTCCTGTAATGCTACAGATGAGGTGAAATATCATTTATAAACACACATTTTACACCGAGTTTCACAATACAAGTTTCCTAGGAAACAATGATGGTCGAAGCTTTCAATTTCATGGTTGTCTAAGTATCCATGGATCAAGTACAGTCAACAAAAAAAATGGAGGTTACTGCCTACCTTGTGTAATATTTGCTAAAGGCATTGGTCTTAATGCTGATCCTGGCATACTAGGGAGCAATCCACTGACCAATTTAAAGAAGGCACTGAGATATTGGAAAGGCACGGTACAAAATTGTACCACAAAGAGGCTCTTGTAAAGATGGATGGTTTTGTTAGTTGTGTATGACTGGGAAACAGTCAAGTATTTGTGCCCAGCTAAATGATTGTGCTGCAAAAACAATAGCAATGAATAGAATGAACCTTAAATCTATTATTGAAACCATATTCTTTGTGCAAAAACACGAATATTCCGTGTTATTTTGTGTTATATTTTACAGATTTGAACAAAATTAATATAAATTGGTACTATGCAGCAACGCAATGTTACCATTTGCTGAAATGCCTATAATCCCTGTTTGTCTGGGAATTTTTAGTCCTCTGCTACATGTGAGCACCCCCCTAGCCAAATTTGTAGCTACGCCCCTGGGAATGGCCAAGCACTCTTTTGTGTTGACAGAGTATCAGTCTTGATTAGCAATTCTTCAAGGCCTGAAGAAGTCACAGAAGGAAAAAAGCAAACTCAAAAAAAACAAAACAACCTGAGCTGAAATAATATATATAGACTAAACTAGGTTGTTACCTGAGTAACCACACCGACCTACCAATCCAAAGGAAAAGATTTATACTAAAAAAAAACAAAGCAAGGGGGAAAACTATTTCTTGAATAAGACAGGCTTAAAGACGATCGGAAAGAACCATGAGTTCTTGGAGACATTGGGTTTCTACTACTTTACTTGGGTCAGTATTTCATGCTACAGTTAGTCAAGAGGTAAGAATGATAGTTACTATAATTATTAGTGAGATTATCTCAATATGTCTAACTCCATTGGACTTAACAGTAATAATACATAATGTGACTTTATTATCATGTCCAGCGTGTAATATTTTTAGATACTGTTTTAGCGCTTAAAATCTTGTTACTTTTATGTAATGTGTTAATGATTTAACATTTTATTTCAGTAGCTCCATTTTTCATTGTAACACACCACACTCTTGAGCTTATCATGATAGATAGTAAGAAATATTTTGACTAAGTCAGTCGGTTTAATTTTATATATTTCAATCTCCGTATTGTGGTCACTGACCTTGGTAATAAGGTATCCTTGGTATAAAGTTTAAATAAAAATAGTACACTATAGTATTTAGTATGGGACTCGACCAAGTGTCTTTAATTCAGAGTGCCCTTTATAGAAATTTCACTGTAGTAATGGTGGTTTTAAACGGGCATAGATTAAAAAGTCATTTCCCTTGCTTGGAAGTTAATTATATTTGTTTATGTCTTTTATTTAATCTAAGATTTTAATATATCCAATATTATAATCTCTTTTATTTTCTAAAAGGAGAGTAACGGATTATGCTTTGATCTAAATAACTTAGTTAATTGTAAATTAGTCAGCTACAGCTGTATAGTATTACTTTTCACATAGTGTAGTGCATATTATAGCTAAGGTTTTCTGATTTCTTGTTTGTTCCATTACCTTACATGTTGACTTCAAAGTCTTATCTTTGTGTTTTTAATGATCTGTAACTTAAAAAAAAAAAAAAAAAAAATGCGTATTGACCAACAGTACTCATTGACTGGTTTTAGTTTCTACATTAGTCTTGTCTCTTGTTTTCTTCTTATCTCTATGCTCATAAGACATGGTTATTTACAAGAAAGTCAGTAATGCTGAATTCATGGATAAAAGAATGCCTTATCTAAACAGGCACACAATAGATATCTGGTCAGGTTAGAAGACACTCTTAGTTGTAAGCTGTAGACTTGTGAACATGAGTGTATAACACTTACACATAAAACCAGTTATTACAGTGATAAAGCTGTTGGTAAGAGGAGTGGCTTTAGTATATAATCAATACTAGAACAGTTCTAGGTTAAAGTGTGAGGAGTGTCTGATAGTGATAGACCTGATAAACTATGTTAAGTTTGACTTGGAGTTATTCCTTATGAGATATATGCACATAATTTATATGGAGGGTTGTCAAAAACTAATACTTAGAAAACACCAATTACTTTGTGGATAATAGTATTGTAAGAATGAGAGGAATCCAATGGTATCATAGTTAATTCTTAAGAAGTAATATTACAAAGTCATGGTTTAAATTATAGGATTGACAATAAATGTAAAAATAACTCTATCATTAGAACACACAAACCAGAGAGAAAAAGCGAGAGAGAGAAACACACTGAAACACAACTGAATAACTAAACTCTACTAAAATTGACAGAAAAAACCATATTTATATATAGTCCACTATTCCACATGGGCTTGAGGTTAAGTGAGGTGTGGCTGAATGCATGGGATGTAAACACTACAGGACACTAAATAACTCCCCCACCAGTGAGGAAAATGAACGAAAATAGTAAGTGTAATATCAAAGATCAAGACAAGTAGGAAAATGAACTTGTGTCCAGAACGAGTAACGAATGGTGGATGGAAGTTGACAGAACTACTAGAGTTGTCACTTACTTTGAATTAGAAGAACCACTAGAGTGTTATTATTGTTTGTATTAGAATGACTGTAGATGAATTAAAGTTACCAGGTAGAGACAAATAAGGGGGGGGGCCCCTTGGGGGTTTTTAAGGCAATCAAGAGAAATAACTTTATGTGTCCATTCACATTTAATGTAAAAATGCTTCTTTGGACGTTTAATAATCTGTATGGTCCATCGTCAACAAGGAGTTGTAGTGAAGAGCGTACACCATCATAACGAATAAAAACAATGAGGACATGTAGAAAGAGCTGAGATAGTGTAACTCTTACGTTCTGTGATCGAGGAGGTACAGTTGTAATGAGTTCATGGACTGTTCTTAGACTAGTAACAAAATTAGAAGGATCGTCAGTGGATTTCAAAACAGATGGTGATAGAAATTGTCCTGGGATACGTAGCAAAGTTCCATATACAAGCTCTGCTGCTGTAATCCTATGTCTTCTTTCAAGGTAGTCCTTATACCTAGGAGTGTTAATGGTAGGCGTTGAACAGTGTACAGAAGATGGGAGTACTTTCAACGCTGACTTCAATTGTCGGTGAAAAACATTCGACAAGACCATTGGCAATGGGATGATACGCTGTTGTACGAATACGATGAATCCTATGATTTTAAATAAAAGCAGCCCAGAGAATGGATTCGAATTGGCGACTTGATTCTGTAGTGACAGTAGCTGGTACGCCAAAACTAGAAATCTTGTTGGCAATAAAAGCATTGCCACTTGTTCAGCTGAACTCTCACGGAGAGGAACGGCATCTGGCCCACTGAGTAAAACGATCAATGATAGTTAGTAGATACATGTAGCCTTGTGAGATGGGAGTGGGCTACGACCAGATCGTGATGGAGTTTACTAATCTATGTTGTCAGGGGTAGAGAAAGAAACTAAGAGGAGAAACTGTATGACGCTTGTATCTTAAATGATTGACATGCTAAGCATGGTACGAGTCCAATTCTTAATATCCTGTACATGCAAGGCCAGACATATCGACTGACTATGAGTTTGTGAGATGCTCGTATGCCTGGGGTGTGAGGGACCATGAAGTACGTTCAAAAAACACTTTACGACGAAAAGGGGGCAGTACAAATGGGCGTGCCATTTGAAACATCACAATGATAGTGGAGTCTGGAGAACGGTAATGGTACTGGTTTCAGATCTAATGATGAAGATGTAGATACCAGATATTCATTAAGTTCAGGAGCATTAGTCTGAGTGGGCCATACCCTGGAAATCAAGGGCTGGAAAGGTATTCTGGGAGAGAGTGTTGATATTAGCACGTGATAACGCATCAGCACTGGGTTGTCACTGCCTTGACATGTGGTATGTCAGAAGTCAAACTGAAGGATGTAGTCGAGGTGACGAATTTGACGAGGGGAGTGCCGATCGGGGCGGGATGAGAGTGTAGCAACATGTGTTAACGGTTTGTGGTCTGTTAAAACATGGGAATTCCTGTCCAATAAATAAAAAACATGAGTACATGTAGAAGAGCTGAGATAGTGTAACTCTTACGTTTCCTGTGATCGAGGAGGTACAGCTTGTAATGAGTTCATGACTGTTCTGTAGACTAGTAACAAAATTAGAAGGATCAGTCAGGGATTTCAACAGATGGTGATAGAAATTGTCCTGGGATACGTAGTACAGTTCCATATACAAGCTCTGCTGCTGTACATCCTATGTCTTCTTTCAAGGTAGTCCTTATAACTAGGAGTATTAATGGTAGGGCGTCGACCCAGTGTACAGAAGATGGGAGTATTTTCAACGCTGACTTCAATTGTCGGTGAAAACATTCGACAAGGACCATTGGCAATGGGATGATACGCGTGTTGTACGAATACGATGAATTCCTATGATTTAAATAAGTCAGCCCAGAGAATGGATTCAAAAATTGGCGACCTTGATCTGTAGTGACAGTAGCTGGTACGCCAAAACCTAGAAATCCTGTTTGCAATAAAAGCTTTGCCACTTCTTCAGCTGTAATCTCACGGAGAGGAACGGCCCTCTGGCCACCGGAGTTAAACGATCAATGATAGTTAGTAGAGACATGTAGCCTTGTGAGACTGGAGTGGGCCTGACCAGATCGAGATGGAGGTTACTAAATATGTTGTCAGGGGTAGAGAAAGAACTAAGAGGAGTAACTGTATGACGCTGTATCTTAGATGATTGACATGCTACACGCGTACGAGTCCAATCTCTTAATATCTCTGTACATGGAAGGCCAGACATATCGACCGACTATGAGTTTGTGAGATGCTCGTATGACTGGGTGCGAGAGACCATGAAGTACGTCAAACACTTACGACGAAAAGGGGTCGGTACAAATGGGTGTGGCATACCATTTGAAACATCACAATGATAGTGGAGTCTGAGAAAACGGTAATGGTATGGTTTCAGATCTAATGATGAAGATGTAGATACCAGATATTCATTAAGTTCAGGATCATTAGTCTGAGTTGTGGCCCCATACCCTGGAAATCAAGGGCTGGAAAGGTATTTGGGAGAGTGTGTTGATATTAGCACGTGATAAAGCATCAGCACTGGGTTTGTCACTGCCCTTGACATGTGGTATGTCAGAAGTAAATGGAAGGATGTAGTCGAGGTGACGAATATTTGACGAGGGGAGTGCCGATCGGGGCGGGATGATGAGAGTGTAGCAACATGTGTTAACGGTTTTGTGGTCTGTTAAAACATGGAATTCTCTGTCCAATAATAAAAACATGAGTACATGTAGAAAGAGCTGAGATAGGTAAACTCTATTCGGGTGA
>NW_024536978.1:0-7835 GCF_016097555.1 Gigantopelta aegis | reverse complement strand
TTAAGCATCTCCTTTTAGTTTTTTGGTTATTGTCCCCTCTTTGCTAAAAATAGTAACTGACTAACTGTATGATGATTGGCTGGAACTAAAATTAGCAACAATGGTTTCAGAATGACAATAATAGCAACTAGGAACTTCTTACTTAAGTTAATATATGTCCAGAATAATTTAAGACATAGAGAATAGGATGCAATGTCTTGGACATAATGAAAGTCCACATTCTTATATTAAATATAATATCTTCATACACAGATGCAGGCGTATGATCCTTCCTTTTATACATACCTATATATATGTATATATATATATTATAATTGCTTAAATCTTATAAGACTTTTTATGTTGACCATTTCTTGTTTACACTATAGTGGATGCCTTTAAAAACTATATATTGTGTGTGGTTTTCATGTATAATACTTTGCTGAAGTGGAAGGGCATTACCCACTATCAGTTTGCAACATTCACTGCTGTTGTGTGTATATACAATTATTGGTAATATTTATAGTGGGTATTACCCATTTATGTTGACATAGAAATCACAATGGTATGAATATATTTAAAGTTATGATAACCATGCATAAATAAATTTGTGATACACATTTATGGTGATGTGAACTGTCAAGATGAACGTATTGCTCTATTTCATTATCTATAATAGAGGAAGCTGTGCCTATATGGATATATCTCCACAAGAACCTAATGTCTTAAATTTACATTACACATAGCTACATAAAAAATTTTGCTATAAAATACATAAGGTATACATATTGAAGTACTCTTTATACTGCACTCAGTGCTTTATTTAACATTCATTATAATACCATCAGGGAATTAGACTAAGGCCATATTAAGTCATATTTTACCTACCTACAAAGACATGGAATGCCAAAAGCTATTTTGCTGTTATGTCACAGTAATCCCTACTTGTAGGTGGTGATGACGATAATTGCATAAATTGTTATAATTTTTAAACCGGTTACTGTTCTAGTATAAGTTAATATTTGAGTGTATATATCCAAGCTGTTGTTTTGAAACAAATATCATGAACATGCAGTATTAATGGGATATAGCATAATATTGTTAGAATTACATGCTCTTATGTAAAAAAGGAATGTAATAGATAGCAAACAGATGGTGTCAAAATGATAAAATGACATAAAAGTGGTATGTTACAATCACTACAAAGATATCCTATATTTTGTTATTAGCGTTAATACAACTCAATGATGAAAGCCTTTTTCTTCACTAGCCTCAAATGACCATTAGCTTTGATTTCATCTTCATTATAACATCATTTTGGTAATATGTGTCAATGCATGCATGCAAAATAGAATGCTGTCAGCCTTAACTAAAGACTGCTATTGTAACGAAATACTGACACCCATGTTTGTCAGTAAATGACAATAATAACTGCACACGTAGATCCACCGGACTAAATGATTATAATAAGAATATTTACTTAGTATCGCTCATTTCAAGTTTCCAACAAACAAATGGCTGAGATGACATCAAGTCCGCCTATTCTAGATGTTACAGATGAAGGACCTGTTACCATGTGTGATCGCGATTTTCAGAATGCTTTTGAAAGTGTTAGCAGAGCGCGAGAAAAGAGGTTTGAAGCTACGAGGTCAACTAGACGAGGTGAGATAATGCTTGAAATAGAGAATATCTATACTTACTATTCGCTGAAAAAAGTAACCATGACTTTTAGTGGTATTTTATGCTAGCTAGTCTTTAAAGACATGTTGTTTGTGAATTTCTTGGAACATTTTGAAATATGGATGCATCGAAGATTAATGGACGTTTGTGTTAGTATTGAATTCAATCTTGTAAATTAGGTTTGAGAGTTAATTTACATCAGAGTTTATCTGCTGTATTGGCTCAGTAAAAAGAAAAAAATATATACATAGTGGTTAGCCCCTTTTATGGTACTTATCATGTGACAGTTGAGATTAGTATCAGTAAGGTCCATTTGTAAGAGAGTTAGTACAAGGTCCTCCTGTGATTTAATCTTTATATCTATTAAGAATTATTGTCTGTGTTTGGTTGACCAAAATACTGACTGTGTGTTGATGTAGTTGTTAGCAGAAAGATAATCTAAAAAGGCCTATATTATAAATTGATGTCATAGGATGTTTTTGTCATAATGTTAGGTTAGAGTTCATAGTTTATATAATACACCATAGCTAACAACATCACCAATGAGTTTCAAAGCAGTTAAAAAACCTTTTATACTGATTCAGGTGACATCTGTCTGTATCCTCCTCGCCAAGTTTAATTTTGATGCCAATATATTTGCTAAATAAGTTTATTATATCTGTCACTAAGAGCATTTTAATTCACTAAGGTATGTCAGGCATTGTTTACAGAACACATGTGCTTTTCAAGTAGTCTGTGCCTATACCATATAGATGGAATGATTGTTACCATTGACACTAATGCATAATATGATTTATGTTAATAAAAAAGCATGTACATAGTTACATTGAATGCTTATGTACATATATGGTCAATGAGAGCTACAGCAATACTTTTTTTGGTTGTTTTGTTCATTTTTGAGTTTAAAGATAGCTATATAATTTTAAATGTATCCTACTACGCTGAAAATATTGTCTTCCTTCATATTGGGTGTGGTTTAATCTTATTCATATTGACCGTAATTCATAACATTGGTTGTTTTTCCTAAAGGCATAACAACTCCTAGTTCAAAGTAAACTAAACTCTTATAGATATGTTATTGATTAAAAGGATAGAGTGTGTTCTATAAATGTACAGCAAAGTCTACATATGGACATACACATCTATCAATAGATCATTTTTAAAAGCATTTCCCCTCGCTGTACTAAAACTACTAATGAAGGACATTTTGGGATTGCACAGTTATTATTGCCAACGCATCCTCCAATACACAGGAACATATTTTCAACAGAAGGGTCTATAATAATAATGAATGTATAATGTGGATGTTAACCTTTGGCTCCATTTTTCAATCTAGTTACTACATTCAGGAGTGTTTGTATGAAGGCATAAAAGGGCTCCTTTCTAAATATTTCTCTTAACAACATCAAGTTTTCGATGTTTTAACATTTATATATAAATCTCATTCTTTTTGCATACTCTATCCAATAGTATGTGCTGTCAGGAGCCTTATACATGTAAAATGTACATTATCAAGGAACGTGTCTGTTTTAAGACTTAATCAAGCGTGAGGTCTTATGTTTTATGGGAAGCACAGAATTGTTGTACATAAAGTAGGTAGCATAATTTATGTACATTGTTATCAGTTCTAGCGGTGTGGTCGTATGTCCCCCTGGTAAGAGGGATGTGTTACATAGTGTCTGGCCCTTTTTTAGACAATATAATTAAAGTGATAGGATGTTATATGTAAGGAAGGCGAATACTGGCGAGGATAGTGAAAGTAGCCCGTGTAGTTGAGCAAGGTGCTTCTATGGATTAGTTCAAGTGCATGTTAGCTTGACTAGACTGTGCAGGTTCCAAATTGTGTCCTGCTCTGCTACATCACTTAAGGAGTATTGTGCTTATAGCAATATTTTGGAACTACAACAATGGAACATGTTTACTTTTGGGCATTAACATTTTTTACCATATATGGAATGTTGTTTCAACATGAGTACACAAAGTAGGACTGATATACTACTGTGTAATCAGTAGTTAAGTTTGGTAAATGACCCTCAACTTCATGAATTTTTCTTAACACTTCTTATGGCTTGTTTAGGTGATGTCCTAGTTTACAGGTTGGTGTTTAGTTAATGAATGATTTAAAGCTTAAAGAAAGTCCCATCTCAATTTTGTCATATCTTTTTCCATGATCAATGTCTCATGATTCAATGTCATTTGTTCAATGTCTGTTGTGTTATGATTTGATACTGGGAGTTTGTTTGTTATCTTTGTAGGAACAAAGATGCCTGAATTTTTTGATGTGTTATTCTAAACAAATTACTTTGCACTGCAAACAGATAAGTTCTATGAAAGTCTAAAGTTAACTGCGTGTATTAGACTGATTGAGCTTGTTTGAAAAACAATATACTTGTGTAACCATTGTATGGTGATTACCCGTCTTGTATGTGGTTGGTATAATTAATTGTTATTACACATACTCAATAACACCATATATACTGGGGTATACCCTCAGTCTTTTGTATCAAAGGGTCTAGGAACGACTTTGAAAGTTTAGGATGACTTTGAATGTTGTCTGTTCAAAGGTCTAAATACTATTTAATGACTTGTTTCATGAAGAGGTAACACCCATTAATCTCTTTGTATGCAGTGATTTGATGTAAGCTTACAAGGTTAGTGTAGTTACCCAGACATGGGGTCAATTACATTGCAATGTAATATATTACTATACTATTACAACAGAGATTAATTATAGTTACTATACTATTCCAACACTGAAATAATTATATTACTATTACTATTACTGGTACAAATATAAGTCAATGTAAATATAATTACTATTACTAATTACTTGACATATCCCTTCTATTACTAGTTATTATTTATTATATTATTATTACCACTTAAAAAGTAAGAAATTACTATCACTTATTAAATTAACAAGGTTGCATGGTCCTTCCAAAAAACCATAGGATCATCATCTTCTTCCAGCAAGCATGGCTTAGACAAATACGATGTAACTTCAGCTTCAAAAAAATTGGAACCTCTTCTGTCAGCTGGGGTCAGTTTCACTAAATAGGTATCTTAATAACTTGCTTGGTTCTTTCTTCCTTTTTTTTGCCAATGGTTCAGAAAATGTTGTAGTGTCAATTTCTAATACTTTGTGTATGTGTCTGTGGTTTGCAATGGTGTGCCTGACTGCCCTGACGAAGTAGAATTGTCTTAACCTTTTGTTCTTCGTTATCATCACTACACCATCTTAAATTTGAATCTTGGATCCAAAGTGGCTAGCGAGTATAAAAGCTGTCGACTCCGTATTTAGCCATTCATCATGCAGTCGCGCTTCAATAAAACACAAAACCAACAATTTGAACCCCATTGGGTACATAGACTTGATAAAGCATTGATGCAGTGAAAAGAATGTCACACTTCAAATAAACACAATTAAACCAACATTTGACTGACACACTACTGGTTACATAACTTCAATTACTAATACTATTTACTTGACCACCACTATTACTAGGTTACTATTACTATTACTATTACATTGACCATCTCATACTATTACTATTACTATTGACTATTACATTGACCATCTATTTATATTACTATTACTATTACTATTACTATTACTATTACTATTACTATTACTATTACTTGACCATCTATTACTATTACTATTACTATTACTATTACTTGACCTCATCTATTACTATTACTGTTACTATTATACTATTACTTTTGAAATATGTAATCTTTACTATTACTATTTACTATTATTTACTATTACTATTACTATTACTATTACTATTACTATTACTATTACTTGACCAACTATACTACTTACTATTACATTACTTGACACCATCTATTAAACTATTACTAATTACTATTACTATTACATTGACTTATATTGTCGTATTACTATTATTTATTACTATTACTTGACTATCTATTACTATTTACATTACTATTACAATATTGACTTTTAGAATGTCTATTATCTGTTACTATTACTATTACTTTGAATCTGAATATGTCTTTACTATTACTATTACTATTATCTATTACTATTTACCCATGTCTGGTATTTACCCCTGTTTGCAATGAATTACTTTATTTACTGGAAAGTATAAAAATGGTAAAATGGTTTTAAAGTCTTTCTTATTGATACAATCCCTTAATTACGAGACATAATATTGGTCAACACATAATGTCATATTCATGCACACTAAAACTGTACAGTAGTTTATGAATTAGAATGGTATAGTTGCTATGGAAACCAAAGTGAAGACTATTACTACTTTTCAAGTTTCTGTGTGTTATACTACTTCGATCTGTTCCTAGTCTAATGCCCTAACAACGATATGTAGAATTGATGTCCTTTCTTGGCTTTCTTTAACTATGCTGAGTGAGCTAGGGTGTTGTCAATAAATATAATGTATTTTATTTTTGACTTTCAGTTTTTGAAAACAATCACACCATTATATATTGTATTTCCTAATTTGGTGGTGTGCAAACATAAATTTCTTTGAATGGATTTGCAGATATTAATCAATTCATAGCCAAGAACTGTTTTCTAATTGTAATACAATAAATCCATAAAGTCTACTACATACAACATTTCTTGGCAATATATAATATATATAGACACTAGACAGGAGTCTGTTTGTTTAATATGATGTCATTCAGTATTCCAGTTATACACTTCTTGTGTTAAGATGATGATAGTCAATAAATCATAAAGTCTACAACCGCCAACAAGTCTTGGCAATATATAATATATACATGGACACTAGACAGGGTCTGTTGTTTCTAATATGAGGTCATTCATTCATTCCTAGTTACACACTTAATATGATCTATCTATTGTTGGGTCAAGTTGTTATTTGATAAGTGTTCCTGTTTCCTGTGAAAGATCATTAAATCAGACTTAGTTTTAGTTATGGAGGAAAAGAAAAATACTTTTAGAAGCAAAGAAAAATATTCATGACTGTGTATATATTGATGATATAGTACTGACTGTTATAGTAGTTAATAGTGTTTGTGATAGCAATGAAGTTGAAAGGGGATCTTGATTACAGAATTGTAGTAAGGATATTAATTTGTATTAATATCGATAGAATGTTTGGAGGTGTATAGTTTTGATAGTTCACTGAGTTATTTTCATTTTAATTGTGTTATTAGGTTATTGTGTATTAACCACAACTGGGATGAGGAGTACAAAGAGTTGAAGCAATCATTTGATGCTTATCGTACCGACTCACAGTTAGCTCAACGAGAGAGCAATAATGTTATTCTCTCTTAAACAAGAGAAACATGTTTTTAAAGGAACAGCTTAGAGATATTTAAAGTGGAAAAAGAGCGAGTAGATCAAAAAATTAAATGGTAAGACTTAGCTAGTATAAAAGCAGACAGACAGATTTGGATGGGTGTACTATGTACACATGGTGTGAATTGATTGAAGGTCAATTGGGACATTAAAATTTTTAAATAAAAAGGTGGCAATATATATATATATATATATCTAACACTAGTATAATGTTTGTCTTTTTATTGTGTCTCTCTTTTATACAGACCTTAGGGGCTAAGTATGGATTTTCAAAAGAGACAATACATGGAGGGTCCCTCCCTCCAGCTTAGAACTGTTTAATGAGCATCTTAAGAAAGTCAACTCACCACATCTCCTGTGGCAGCAAGCATGCTGATTTAGAAGAAAGTTCTGAACTAAGGAAAAAAACTATTTTAAACAACACAGTTGCTACTTAAAGGTACTGCTCTAATATGCAGGTTTATTTTCCCAATCTTTTGGAAGTATTTTTATGTATGGTTCAGAGGTCGTGTCGGGTTAAAATATATAAATAATTAAAACCCACAATGAGGGGAATTTTTAATAATTATTGCAAGGATTTAAAGGATGGGTTACTTTACAAATTCCAATTTGGTAGAATTAAATAAACCCGTTACTGTAGTGCAAAACAAATACTGTTATATTTTTAGATTTATTCTAACCTTCACTATTTGGGATGTGGTTGTTGAGTGATATTTTGAAAATTATATTGGTTTATGTCTTTAAGGGACCATCAATAATGGCAGATCCAAAAGTCTGGATGATCTCATTATATGGTATGCTTCTTTGAAAGAAACTATCTTTTATTTTTCTTATATTTTTAAAATAAACTTTTAACGTTTTA
>NW_024536977.1:0-7411 GCF_016097555.1 Gigantopelta aegis | reverse complement strand
AAGCCAAAGGACTGCCCCTGCCCCCCCCCCCCCCACCGCCATAAAAACGGAAGGAAGGCGTGGGTGTTATTTATTCGTATCTTAATACGTCTATTTAATTTATTTGTCAAGAGTACACGGAAGTAAAAAAAAGTAACTCCACTGTGGCTATAAAGTCCGCTCTTAAAGGGACATTCTGAGTTTCTACATTGTAAGATTGTTTCCGAAAAATAAAATACTTCTACGATAAACTTTTATAAATATATATATATATATATATATATATATATATATATATATATATATATATATATATATATATACTCTTCAAAAGAAAAACGCAAAACCACATTGTCGTAACATTGGAGAATTGATTTAATTAGTTGAATGGTGAGTCCGATAATTACCAAATGTTGCAGGATTGTTCACAATTCACTCTAGTCCATTGTGAGTAAGTGATAGGACACACCACCAAGGTCAAGGTCATCTGGAGTCAATACCGGGTGTGGCCTCCGCGTGTGTTGACAACTGCCTGGCACCCGCCTGCCCATTGAAGCAACCAGAGTACGGATGACGTCCCCGGGGGATGGTGGCCCACTCGGCCTGCAAGGCTGCTGCCAGCTCGGGCAGGGTCTGGGGCTGTGGTTGTCGCTGTCGGAGGCGTCGGTCCAACTCGTCCCATAGATGCTCAATTGGGTTCAAATCCGGTGATATCGATGGCCAAGGAAGGACATTAATGTTGTTGTTCTGTAGGAAAAGCCGTTGTGAGACGTGCTGTGTGAGGCCTGGCGTTGTCATGTTGGAACACTGCGTTGGCGTTGGCCATAACTGGACGATGTGTGGCCGGAGGATCTGGTCAATGTAGCCCTGTGCATTCAGGTTGCCCTGCACGTGGACCAGACGTCAGTTCTGCCAGTGTGTGAGATGGCTGCCCACACCATGACACTACCCCCGCCGAATCTGTCCACTTCCTGCACGCAGTTTGCCGCATAACGTTCACCACGACGCCTATACACGCGGCATCTTCCATCATGACGTCGGAGCAGAAATCGGGACTCGTCACTGAACTACACCTGTCTCCATCGCAGTTGAGGCCATTGTCGATGAATCTGGCACCACTGCAGTCGGAGTCGACGGTGTTGTGGTGTTAAGATGACACCTCGAACTGGACGTCTGGCACGAATTCCTACCTCACGTAGGCGGTTCCGTACGGTCTGGTCGGATATCCTGCGCAAACCTGGTATTGCTGCGGCTGTGGGAGGTGGCAGTAGTCAATCGTTCCCGAAGGTGGCGTACCCGGATGTAGCGGTCCTGCCCGGGGGTAGTGACCCGTGGTCGACCGGATCTAGGGAGGTCACGTGTTGATCCATGTTGCTGGTAACGGTCCACAGTCTGGAGATGGTGCTTGGGGACACATGGAATGCCCTGGCAAAACGGCCGTTCTGGATTCGCCTGCGTCTAGTCGGCCGATGGCATTGTTTCTCTGCGGTTCACTGAGACGTGGCATGTCCTGGATTGTCAACTGTCGGTCAGATACAGAGGCCAGGCAAGCGAACACCCTGCACTTTTATACTGTCGGTGTTCATGTTGCACGTGCCGACAACGCACGTGCAGTGGTGACATGGTTTGCACGTGGCTGCGTTTTTGCGAATATTCACATTTTGGAACTTTATTGTACAGTAGCTGCGTTTTATCGAATGTAACCGTGGGAATGTGTTTGGGACATGCAATGACCTTATATTCACAAAGCATGAACCGGTAGGAAACATAAAATCGGAGTTATAACCCATTTGTACCCTTTTCCGTTTCTTTTTTTGAAGAGTATATATATATATATGTATTAGGAAATAAAATGAAATTTAACCTAATACAAATAGTAGAAAGATCAAAAACACGTTTATTATACAGCCACTAATATTTTATGCAGAAAAATATATTTGATAGTTAGTCGATAACATCTTACAAATTGCAGCAAACTCAGGAATGTCCCGTTAACATGTATATGCACCACTTGATGCAACGACAAAAAATGTAACTACTTAACCATAAATATAAAATTAAAAATATTCATTTTTTTAAAGGTTTTTAAACAATGCTTGTAGAATTAGTAATAAATTCAGTTGTAACTATGGCTAAAATTAATCTCTATAGTAAAGACCTTTGGTATGACGCATACTTACGTGTAGTGTCATCTTCCGGGTCGCTGTACATGCTGGTCACACAAATAACGAACAATTAGACATGGCAAATTGGACCACTTAAGTGATAATATTTACTAGCCAGACTTACAAGGAAGTGACGCTAAACTGATAAGCAGGATCGCTGACGTTCTAAATGTTGTTACACGCTGATCTACCCCCCCCCCCCTCTCTCTCTCTCTCTCTCTCTCTCTCTCTCACTCACTCACTCACTCACTCACTCACTCACTCACTCTCACTCTCTCACTCTCTCTCTCTCTCTCTCTCCCCTCCTCTCTCTCTCACTCTCTCCTCTCTCTCTCTCTCTCTCTCACTCACTCTCACTCTCTCTCTCTCTCTCTCTCTCTCTCTCTCTCTCTCTCTCTCTCTCTCTCTCTCTCTCTCTCTCTCTCTCTCTCTCTCTCTCTCTCTCTCTCTCTCTCTCTCTCTCTCTCTCTCTCTCTCTCTCTCTCTCTCTCTCTCTCTCTCTCTCTCTCACACACAGATACAGATCAAACAAGATAATCGGAAATCATATAATAAAATAATAAAGCCATAATTAAGAAATACAAATAGTCAAATTATTAAAAATCAAGTTAAATATATTTTAAAACATTTTACATCGTTTGGGCATTACTGACGAATTGATATATTTTAGCTTGACCTGGATTAACGACTGCCTGCAACATGGTTAAGTGCTGATATGACGATGATTTGATATTTCTGTGGTAAGTAACATACACATAGGATATTCTTCTTCTTCTTTTTCTTCGAACACTCAGACGGGGACTCTAGTAGTTCGAACACATGCTGCTGTGCGTTGCAGCTTTTACTTGGGGCCGAATAACTTCTCCTTCATGGGTTCATGTGAATGCCAGACTGATTTCCTCTGGTCCTGATAGTGGGGACAATACTGCAGGAAGTGATCGAAGGTCATAGAGGCTGTGCCACAATCACATGTTCTGTTTTTCGGAACTTTGTGTATATGTGGTACTTGCGGTTTACAGTGGCCTGGTGTTCAGCCCTGTCATAATCACCTGGTTCTCTCGTGAAAGTTTGTAGTAACTACCTCTGTTGTTATGGTCTGGTTGTTGATGGAGCCATCGAGACTTGTCTTAAATGTTGATTTGATAGTTTAGCTTTAAGTATCATATGGTATCAAATGAAACAGGAACTAAAAATAATGATTATTGTAAGACATTTTCCCACCAACCATATATTCAGTGAATAACAAGACAGTGCTTGGATAATACAAAGCATATCAAATGAAACACGAAATAAAAACAATGATTATAGAAATGAATGATTATATATAATACACTATATCATGTTAAATAGCATCTATATATACGTTAACTTCATTTAACACATTGAGTTACACTGGCGATTCTTGAAAAAACATATAGTTATAGTAAAGATCACAAGAAGGAAAATCAGTGGGAAAAAAGGCACATGAAGTTACATTCGTACACGTATAAGTATTTAATGAAGTGGTTTTGTGTATAATAAAGTAAACACTTTTATTTGGCGAATAAATGTAGTATTAACAAAACGCCGACCTATATATACGTTGATTACAATGGCTTGCACTATTATATATATACGTATATCTGCATATGATTTATATATAGGGTCCATGGGAACAACCTATATTATTAGTATTATGACGGCGGTGTATTTCACGGTCAATTACAATCATAATTACAATTATATTACCCAAACAAATAAAAATAAAGTAATTTGATACCTATTATCATGGTCCTACAGTTTTAAAAAATAAAATAAAACAAAAATATAAAATAATATATATACATATATGTATATATATGTAAAGTTTGTTTTATTTAACGACGCCACTAGAGCACATTGATTTTTATCTTATCATCGGTTATTGGACGTCAAACATATGGTCATTCTGACACTGTATTTAGAGGAAACCCGCTGTCGCCACATAGGCTACTCTTTTTACGACAAGCAGCAAGGGATATTTTATTTGCGCTTCCCACAGGCAGGATAGCACAAACCATGGCCTTTGTTGAACCAGTTATGGATCACTGGTCGGTGCAAGTGGTTTACACCTACCCATGAGCCTTGCGTGTGCACTCACTCAGGGTTTGGAGTCGGTATCCCTCGATTAAAAATCCCATGCCGCACGGTCGACTGGGATCCGAACCCAGTACCTACCAGCCTGTAGACCGATGGCCTGCCACGGACCGCCACCGAGGACGGTGTATAGATATGTATGTATATATATGATATATATATATATGTGGTGTGTATATATGTGTGTGTGGTGTGGTGTGTGTGTGTGTGTGTGTGAGTGTGTGTGCTACTATCAGGTCTATGACTTTTTGACATCATTAATGTGACGTCATACGCATAGCTACATTATAAAAATAGCTCATTTCCACCTCTAGGTTATTCGTGCAATGTGGCTGAAATGAGGTGAGAATAGTTAGCTTTCCCCCTGAAACTTTTATGGTCTGCAGGATTAAAGATAATAGCTAGTTAATGACGTGGATATATGCCTTATCCTGTCAGGGCCGAATGAGGATAAAGAAGAGATATCCGGACGTCATTAACAGCTATTGTATATATATATAGATAACAGCAATAGGATTAAAAACCACTGACATATTAAGAATAATAATATAAAGGTCAATGGTTAAAACTTAAAGGGGTCATTTCAAAGTGGCAATAATGGGCGGTTCCCATACAAAAATTGGTTTTTAAAAAATATTTCCTTAACAATTATAAAATTTATAAACTTAAAAGTATCTGCCTATACATATTAGAGCCAAAAATATTTCATTTACTAATATAATAATGGTTTCGGGTGGTATTTCGAGAGTGTGTCACACGCATTAACTTGTTAGGTCACTGTTGTATGTGGAGACATTCATACACTAAGTGTTTCTTTAAATAATGTTTGTAGCACAAAAGACAAAAAACTCACAACGATGGAGGACCATACTTAATTTTTAACCACAAAATTATTCGCGAAACCCATCTTAGTCGTCCAGTACAATCCTTTTTAAAATTATTATTATAGACCGTAATTATGGAAAGGATTACGCCGAGGGCTGGAGGTAAATTTTAGTGTTTATTAACAAATAAAATATGAAATAAAACAAAATCCGTTTAGTGTTTAAATTTTGAAAAGGCATTTGTGTCTATAATAAATTAATGGTTGATGGAATACCTATTTTTCTAAACCGGACCTATTTTCCTTTGATACGAAAGGGAATGGGTCGGGTGTCGGCTACACATTGAAACACATTTCTCTAATGACATATTTTAAGTTCTCATATGCAGGTTCTTCACCTTGCAAACGTTCATATTCAATTTTTCATTACCTCCTCTCATCCTCTTTCTGGGTTACTTGCTAATTGCTTGTAACTATGTTGTTTCTGTCAACATCTTGTTTCCATATCCGCTTGTCCATTCTGATTGTCCGTTATTAACACGAACTTTGGGCTGTAGGAGAAACAGCCTTAGCATCACGGACAAACACATGTTCATATACTGGGAAAGGCATGACTGTTTTACTTCATTGATTCTCGTCATTTGTCTTAAAGATGACGGGCAGCTCTCGCCGATGAAGTATCTGTTTCGGACCATCCTGGAATCAAGAAATAATATACAGATATCCCTCGTGAATACTTTAAACAGGTTAAACGTATAGCACCACGATGGCGTCATTACCGAATTGTGACATTAATATCATTACTTACTCAATAGCTGTGCCGTAGGAACAATATCTGAAGTGGGAAAAACATTGTGTCGTGATTTTAACAAGGCTTCAAACATTATTTCCCATCACTTGATACATGTTCATGAAGAAACTGGCTTTTGTGCTTAATGTTAGGAAGAAAGGAAGGAAATGTTTTATTTTAACAACCGGCGCACTCAACACATTTTATTTACGGTTATATGACGGCAGACATATGGTTAAGGACCACACATATATTGAAAGAGGAAACCCGCTTTCACCAGTTCATGGGCTACTATTTTTCGATTACCATCCCACATACAAGATAGCACGTACCACGGTCTTTGATATACCAGTCGTGGTGCACTGGTCCCTACGTAAAATGTATTATAAATATATATATATATATATATATATATATATATATATATATATATATTGACATGTATTTTATTTTACATAGTAATAAGAACAACACACATGTACAATGCAGCGACAACTTTTTGTATACAAAAACAAAAAACAAACAAGTCATACCCAATAAACATTAGGTACTTATATGTGTTGGAGTTTTGTGTTAACGGTTGTTAATATTTATTGTTTGAATTGTACCCCAGTGTCAATGAATGCATAACAAAAATCGTAGTATACTCACTTTTCAATTGGGGTGGGGGATTTGTGGGAGGGGGGGGGAGGGTTTTTGGGGATGGAACATGCTGATAACCATTTAATCATGATGAGGGACTAATATACCAATGACAACCGACAATGCAGCTGTTGTATTATCAAACGAAAGTTTATAGAAAATGATTATAAAAAATAAATACAGAATCACCTCAGGACTAATGGTTTTGTGATATCTGACTAGCCCATCAAGGTAAATGTTATTTAAATGGGTTATTTTATTATGACTATCTAATGTCATAATATTTCTAGTATAATTAACAAACTCCATTTAATCACACACAGAAAAACAACAATAATAATGACTGCTTGTTCCTTGAATGTTTGTTGCTTTTTTATAGTTCAAAAAAAAGTTTTCTTAATTAAAAAAAGATCAAATTTAATATGTTAATATGTTATTGTACAGTCAGTGCAAATAAAACTACTAACCTTTTTGTTATTAAATTATTATGGTTTTTAAATTTCATATCAATGTGTATCTATGCATCATTGGTTTAAGAACATTTATTTTGGGGGGGGTTCTAAATTATTGTTAGACATTTTTTGGGGGGAAGGCAATCAGTTTTCTAGTACACAATGTAATGTTGGAATAACCTGCAAATGAAAAGTGCTTAGTCGTTAATTAACAGTATCCTTTGGTATTCTAAAAAGTTCATATTTCGTAACCAAAAAAAAGAAGACTAAAAGTGATCGGAAATTAAGAACTCACATTCGAGCATAGTCCTCCGTAATATCCAATCAATACAGCCATCTCTCTATACACTTTGCCCGCGAAACAGCGTCGCAATTTGACATCCTTTACAGTTGATACAGGTAGAAGTACCAGTTAATTCCTATTTCCCACGACTGCATGCTGAAA
>NW_024536976.1:0-7496 GCF_016097555.1 Gigantopelta aegis | reverse complement strand
AGTTTAAGTTGGCTAATGGTGTTCCCTATTTTCTTCTAAAACATTCCAATTTATCTGTTTTAATTAAGAAACCAACCAAATTATATAAAAGATATCACGAGGTACTTTTATGAGTTTAAACCTCCAGTCTGTGATATTACATGTAGTTATAGTCATATACAATTTCAACTTAATGTAAGTTAATAACATTACTAATACATGATTTATTATTATATATTAATAGGTTATAAGTTATCCTAGGATATGTAACAGTACAATAGTGGGGGTCACTAGAGAGATCTCATTATTGAATGGAACAGAAATAGAACATACTCGTAAAAATGTCAGGAGTCTATTATCAAAACATTACTTTTATTATAATGCTTCAAATATTTGTCCTCATTTAAACTGTGTGTTCATTGCTATATGCTGGATTATTGTAATTACTCCAAAGCAAGAATAAGTCATATTTTAGTGAGTATATGATACTTAATATGATGTTATTGCTACTATTATCAATGTAGCAACCTATCACGTCCAAGGACTCACTCTACAGTACTACTCTGATAATGGATCAGTTCTTATAGAGTGTAGGTTTGCTGAGATATCTACTGCTGATGGATGTCATGTGATATTTAGAGAGTCTTCTAAAGGAACTGTGAAGTCTATTAATATAACTAAATCCAGTATAGAGAAGAGTACAGTATACCAGTATATAAGTCTACCAGTTAGTGGTAACTATACTGTGAGAGCTCATGATATAGTAGATGGTACTATTATAACTAAACCATCTGTTGTGTACCTCAAGTACTGGAATATATCTTACTACTACCATTTCCTACTGAGACTGTTAAATTTTTCAGTAAGAAGTATTGTAGATTTTTATTAACATAATATCTTACTAGGCTCACTGTCAGCATTATACCTGATCAATACTGCTGCTAGTATCCCTAGTATATCTTTAATTTCACCATCTTTGAATATGCCAGGTATATTTGATACATATAATATATATATATTATATATTTACTTATTATTAATAGCCACAAGCAGTCTTGTTGTGGAGGTAGTGGTATTAGTAATAGCACCTGTACTGCTTGTTCTTGTTCTGGTTCCGGTGGTGTAGTAATTGTTTTTTTTTACAATTTTACAAAAAATAAGAAGACAATGTGTCTAGCTAAGGAAAAACCAGTATGTTTTTAAATGATATTGTTGTTTAATACTTACAATTACTATTAATAGGTCAGTAAGTCAGTCTCATTGTAGTCATCCTAATGAGGGAATTGAGGTAAGTTCCTCATACAATACAAACTTTATTTTAAATTCTTTGACTCTTATGTAAAATACTTACATCAAGATTTGTACTATATATTGTTAGTATCAACCTTAAACTAATAATCTAGGTTTATTAGTAACCTGAAGCAATTATATAATATTTATAGTTACATGAAGCTACAATTGAACTTCAGTCATTCACAACCTACATCTGTTGAAGATTCACAATTAGAATTACAAACACTTCATAAAGTAAGTATTGAGTAAGTATCAACATTAATGACTAAAATATGAAATATAATTTATTTGCAAGCAGTTGAGGAAATAATGATGTATTATTATTATTTAAAGAATTCACTTGATCTATCTTTCAAATGACCATGTCATTTAAAATCTTATTGCAGGATCAACCTCAAGCTGATTGGATATTGTGCAAAAGTCTAATGTGATCAAACTTCCTACATGATTCTCCACCTTCTATAGTACCTGTTTGATCGAGCATTTTCGTAAGATATTCAATAATAATTATGTAAATATAATTTTATTTGATTTATTCAGCAGCAAGATCACCACCAAAATACTGACAATTCTAGACCTGTTAGTGATGTCACTGACTATGATATCACAAGTCCTATACTCAAAGTATAATTAAGTCTGCCAATAATCAAGTCAGTAGAACCAAACACTACTTCTAACCTAACTAAATAACTAACTTAATGTTATTAGATTGTTAATTTAAATGCACTCTTATAGTACTAATTCAACCATCCTTTTCTTACAAGTGCTATTTTAATGAATGGCAGAATGCATAGAGCCAGTCAGGCATTTGTCAATTTTTCTAAAATAATTTTGTCTATTTTGAAATCAAAATACTCTACTACTAGTTCTTAATCATTTATAGTATAGGCAGTGTCTAAGGTCCATAGAAGTGTGAACAGGTTCTGTTTCAGCTAAAATCTGAAAGGGGCTTACAATCATGTGAGAGCTGGAACACAGTCTTTGTCTGGATGAGTTTGAGATTGAGCGTTTTATGAAATAAACTGTATTTTATACCTTTAGCTTTTTTCTTAGTCTTGAGTAACTATATACCATCTTCTACTTCATTTATTGTAGTCCATAATCCAACTAGTGCAATCGTCTTAGTTAATTCCTCCTTTTTTCTAAATTATTTTTACTTTTTCTTTTCTATCTCTCTCTTTTCTTGAGCCTCTTTTCATTTTTCTTCAATGTCTTCCTTCTTTTCCAAAATTCTATTTGTCTTTGTAGTCAATTTTAATGTTGGCGGCACCACATGAAAAAAAGCCTTTCTTGCAATGTCTTGCACTGTAGCAATCTAAATTTTATCATACAAATAAAGTAACAATGATTCAAGTATGATGTACAAATCTTTTGAGACTTAGTATAGCAAAGTCGTGCTCAGAGGTTACTTTAGTTTTAACTACTGACTTCACTTCAAAATGATTACTGTCATTTATAGACCGCTTATCAACAAATTGAGCAATGCCTCAAAGGCAGAAAAAGAGTAAATCTCATCATAGAACAAATTATTAGGAGTATACAATATGTGAAGATACAAGTACTTAATTATTCATATGTTTAATTAATTGATCTTTCAACTAAATTGTGATGGTAGTGTTGTGGATTAATACTCATAAACGTCAAGGCACAAAACTTAAATCATAAAACTATTGTACAACATTAGTAATTGATTTTTAAGAGAATAATTTTATCAAGGGAATTCATGTCTTAATGGTACATATCTTAAGGAGACAACATACTTTGATGTGTGTTAATATTTATTACAATTGTTGCCATGGGAATAAAACTCTTAAAGATTCAGTAGTCTAAATAAACAATGTATGAGACTGTGGCATTAATTGATTATTATGTGAACTAAAATATGTCACTCACTCATGAGAACAGCTATTAGTCAGGAAGAGTCTATTGTAGGGATCTTTATAGATGACCACTTCTATGACCTCACTTGAACTTGATGATAACATGACGAAGCAGGACTTGGAACCAGTAACATTAACAATACTATATTTCATTAATACAAGAAAGGTATTACAAATAGTCATTAGTCAATTTATTGATTAATCAACAATTATTATATTGTCGTGTTATTTAATTAATAACTCTTCAATATCTTCAACCACTCCATCCAAACAATCTTTATCTTTATTACAAAAAGATATCGGGTTTATAAAAAATAAGGTAATTGCTATTTGTATGAAATACATACTTCAATGAGAAATTAATATTATAATCTTGGATCCTAAACCCTAAGCATTAGAACCTAAATATATTAATTTTGTATTGAAGTATGAACTTCCTGTTCCATACAAATTTTACATAAAAATCAAATAAATGTATAGATTTTCTCATCATGTTATTGTAGTGACATAGTAGTGTTATAAGAAAATCAAGAAGGTATTAAACTTATGAAATCAAGATGTCTGATGCTAACTATAACACTTTATAAATGGTATGATAATCATTGAATTATAGCAACACCTTAATGAATACTAGACATTCAAACAGAATTGATAGATCATATGATCTTTTAATAATAAAGCATAATCATCATCACTATAGACAATAATTATGCTCTATTATCTATAGTATCACAGTAGCACTCAAACCTCAGCCACAAAACAACAAAAACTAGGTTAATTAATATAGTAAATGACGAGTGGGCGTTTTATTTAATCGACTGACAAAGACTGTCAAGGGATACTGATGCTCGTTACAGTTATATTAGGAACTCTTCTACTCACTTTAAAAGATACAGATGCTACTGTAAATAGATGAGTGATTGAGTTGTCTTGCTTGCTGTTTATGGTTAAATAACATTTAATAATACCATAATACAATTTCTCCTTATTATATAGCATAGCTAAATAAAGTTATTTATTATTATACAGATAACATCACAATAGCTCCTTCATCAGTTACTACGTCACTTTACACACTGGCTAACTTACCTGTGAGGGTATAGGAAATGTTCTATTTTGGACAGTAGAGGGTAGTTCATTAAGTGACTCCATCAAACAGTACAGAGAGATATCAGTAACTACCAACAATATATTAGTTGATGTGTGGTCATCAGTACTAACTATAAGAGCACTACCTATTAATGATGGGGCTAGATATTGGATGTAACGTAATTGGTCATAACTTTAATATTATATCAAGAGGAGCTACTTTAACAGTAAAGGTACACAGTTTCTATAATCACAGTTTTATTATTTTCATTATTCAACAGGTATTATACAGTTGAAAACCTCCAGTTCATATTTGATGTTACCAGTTCTTCAAACAAGTTGGCTGGTCTCATCCACTTAAGAACTATCCACTATATATCACATTTATATAGAGAACCAACCATGGCCAGTTACTATATAATGATATCACTAATGATACATCTTATGAGTTATATAACTCACAGTCTGTGATATTTACACTGCTACTGTTATAGCTCATAGTGGGAGAGTATAGTTCTAGTAATGGTATTACACAAGAGGATTATACTGGAGGTCAGTAGATTAATATAAGATTATCTGTTTTTTAATATTACCTATAGATTATAATATTAGCATATGGTATCATTTTGTAATATTTGATGAAATTATTAACAGCTTCAATGGTTTCTGTTTATTATAATGGTAAATGAATTAACAAAATATCATTACTAGTTTGTAACAATTTTTAGGTTTGATAGTGATCCTAGACTATGTAATAGTTACCTGATTGGAAATATTAAATACAACAATACAATAACAAATTATTTTGATTTGAATATTAATAATACGAACATTGACCAAAATATGGTCATATACAATTATACTATAACTGATTTGATCTCTTTTATGAAGTACAACTTTACTATATACATTACAAACAGTATTAAGAAAAAAAGAAACCAAACTACATCATGTTCAGTGAGTTAAATAAGTAAGATGAAAATATCTAATCAATGACTTTTGCTCATAGCAACCTATCATGTTCAAGGACTCACTCTACAGTACTACTCTGATAATGGATCAGTTGTTGTAGAGTGTAGGTTTGCTGAGAGATCTACTGCTGATGGATGTCATGTGATATTTAGAGAGTCTTCTAAAGGAACTGTGAAGTCTATTAATATGAGTAAATCCAGTATAGAGGAGAGAGTACAGTATACCAGTATATAAGTCTACCAGTTAGTGGTAACTATACTGTGACCGCTCATGATATAGTAGATGGTACTATTATAACTAACCCATCTGTTGTATACCCTCAAGTTACTGGAATATATCTTGCTACTACCATTTCCTACGAGACTAGTAATTACTTTGAATATTTTGTAGAATATTTGTACTGTTTTTTATTATATTTTACAAGGTGCTACCAGTAAATGTCCTAATACTTTGGTATCTACAAGGCCTACTAGCAGAGCATCTGATTGTAAGTTTTAATAAATGAATTAAATGATATTATTGTGTACTATATATATAGCTATTGGAACTCTCTATGTTTACTCTATATCAATCTTATCTAGTGTTATTGTAATTATATAATAGTATTGACAGTAATAGTTAGTAGTTGTCTTGTTGTGAAGAAGAAATGGTCCATGACACTTAATCAAATTGATCAAGAAAAAACTATTACTCATAATCCTTCATATGATGAAGGTAACTATGTTCATATTATAACTTATATAGTTCATATTATGATCATTACATTAGACATGATTAGAGATGAGAAGTAGAAGGGGGTTAGAGAGAAATTATCATAAAAAGTAAACATAGGGACAGTATGATGCATGAAAAATAATGATCAACTATGATTTTTAATCCACAAAATTTTTTTGGAAAATTTATTATAAAACTAATTCCATACAAAAAAAATTTATGTGCGTTAGATAAATAAAAATAAAAAAAAAATAAAATGGACTATACTTAGAGAGAATAGAAGATGGAGTAGAGTAATTTCATTAAACATCCAAACCTGTAGGACAGTTCGATGCTAGAAATATTATATTATAATATATAATTATTAAAAAAAAAATGTTTAATTAGGGCAGAACTACCCCCCATACTGGCCGTAGTTATTTGAGTATGAGATTTGACAGAATCTTATTGTTGTATGGAACGTATTTTAAGTTTACGCATGGGCCTACAGGTAAGTAGTTTAATGTAATATAAAATCAAATCATTGTATATTGATTAAGTATTATATTGATTATTTATATTGGAGGGTTATTAAATCTTTGATAATAATTTTGATAAAAATTGTTTATGGTTTCAAATATAGATAACTTATGACATCCATATGGGGGGATTGGGGTGGAGTCTAACATAATAATAGTAGCTTCAAAAATTGATGTTAAATCAATTATCAATATGATACTCATTTAAGACTGTTGTACCAGTATATTAACTGTTTTAAAGTGTTTTGATTACTTTGATTTATTCAGTGATAGGTAATTCCAATGTTATTGCAGACCACTCAGTAAACCTAGATCATGGAACGTAGAGTTAAAAAAATAAAATGTAAAAGTGTTGTGGTAATATTTAATATGAAATCAATAATAAATATTTCACTAAACTACAAAATAACTTTCAAATAATTTTTTTTATTTAATTTAAAATTTTAAAATAACAAATAAATTGTCAATTCGATAAATGAAAACAATTATAGAAAATAATATTGTGTGTGTTTTTAATTAACTGTTTTGGTAATCACTTTATTCATTGTGACTATTGTTATGAAACCATGAACACCAGAGAAAACATATGGTAAAAATTCATTAATGTAAATATAATTAATACCAGACTAAATAGTTAGAATTCGATTATAAATATCTATCTCTTTTTCCCCAAAATTACAAACCAGGTTTTGGAGTAAGAAGCCTATATTACGAATGGGGTCTTGGTTATCAGTAATTTTGATAGGTTGATAATGGAGGGGTTTTTTGTTGAAATGAAGATAATTAGGTTCAGGATAACTGACATATATTGGTCTACTAATGGAAAGAAATTAGTTCTGGTTGATTAAAGCTAGAGACTGGAATATATAATTTAATATTTGATATTAATTAATAACAGAAAACTCATCTGGTCGTGGAATGGACCCAGTTAAGTCTTCAAGCTTTCCCTCAAAAATTCACCAAAAATGTGTCAGTACAAGTATAATAATTGAGAAATTGGTATGTGGAATAGTGATATGTCATATGTGAACTGTCGGTTTTATAGTTTCCA
>NW_024536975.1:0-18435 GCF_016097555.1 Gigantopelta aegis | reverse complement strand
CACCAAATATTCACCAGAGGACACCTTACCAAATCATGTGACACTGCACAAAAAATGGTGGGGGCCCCCTCATGAGGGGGTCTTAAAAAACAAAGCAATATTATTGGCAATGCTAATAACTATAGAATTGGCAGTGAACGATATGTCATTCAACAAAAATTATTACCTTTTTTATGAGTCCATTTTCTTCATAATATGGCGACCTAATTTTCTGTACATATTTACCAGGATGTAAGCAATTGACTGTTACTCCCAGTACCCTCAAGTCGTTTAGAGAGAGCACGATGTGAAGAGAGATGTTAGCTAGTTTGCTCTGACCATATGCAATCTGTGGATTGTAACTTTCTTCGCTATTAATGTCATCAAAGTTTATTGCTTTTACTCGTTTATAAGCTAATGAAGACACATTGACAATACGAGCAGATGGAGCTCTTTGAGTTTATCTAGGAGTAAATTTGTCAGGAGGAAAATGACCGAGATGATGATTGACTCCAATTGCATTTACAAAACCATCTCTGTTTTCCAGTATGGGACGGCAATTGATACCAGCATTGTTAATTAGGATGTCGATATGTGGCTCATCTTGAAGGACTCCCTCGGCAAATTCACGTACGGAAGCAGTGAAGCCAATTCAAGAGACGACTACACGACATTTTCGTTGCCGCTCATTTTTGTATTTCTTCTTCCAGCTTGTCTTCCTCGGTCAGGATTACGACAAGCAAGAATGCCTTAGCTTTTCGCTTAGTGCTAATCGATTGCTGTTTCTTTTCCAATACCAGTATTACCTCCTGTTATGATCACAGTTTTGTGTACAAGCTTAGCTTTAGACTTACACACTGCTCCCCAAAATACCTTTACAAAAATATAGACATTATAGACTTATAGATCTAAGGTCGTTTACTTTCTAATGATTAGGACGGCGGTCCAACAGCTGCTGCTCCAGCAATTATGTTGTAAGGATAAGAGATAACTGTATTCCATGCCTCAGATATATCTATATGAAGTGAGGCAGCACTTTTAGGTAGTGATACGCCCTTAATTGACATTCCATTAATAAATTACTAATTCTATTGTTTGCACTGTCAGCAAAAAATTGTTTTGCACAGTCGGCAGATTTACTATTATAAGCTAACGTCGTTAAGCACATACACTTATTTTCAGTATTAAAATTAGAGCAAGAAAGGAAGATGACGACTCTACGTCGTCAGATTTCAAGTAAGATAATTATAATTACTAGTGTCAAGTGCGTATTTTTCAAGTTATAAAAATAGTCCGTAAAAATTAGTTACGTCATTGTTTATTTTCAGATTACTATCGACCATCTAGTAGATATCAACAATTTACAACAATAGTTGGTAAACTATCTTATATGTGGGGAGGAGATGCGTATATTTCCAGAGGACCATTGATACTCCACAAAAATTGATTTAATTTCTGTCGTTGAAAATATTAGACCTTACCTCTGGTAAATGGGAACAAAAACGGACCAGAGAACTCCTCGTCTTTGGGTATATTGGATATGTATCACACAACCTTGAGTCAAATATTATTTCGGAGGGGATATTGTAATCAGATAGATGTTATCACAACAGTTTAAAGATATTGGTATTGACTCTCTTGTATGGAGAGATATTGTGCCGTCAAAATCCAAACCAAAGCACCTATGAAAAGAGGGTTATGGTGGAATAGTGCTCTTAAAGTTAACCAACAGGATTATTTGTATTATTGGTGGGCGTGGTCCCTGTCCGAAAACACGTCAATGTGATGCGCAGTATTACAAACTACAAAAATGGTATGTACCGGACAAATGAAACCATTTATATGATTTTACAACTAGTAAGTAATTGTGTTTTAAACAATGTGTGATAGTTGTCTACTTTAGATCAATGGATTTCTTGCCCACTATTAGCGGTAAAGGGTCCACCTCCTTGTAGTAGCTCACTCTCACTGCTATTTCTGATAGTAGAGTTGTATTATTTGGAGGATTATTACAGAGTGATCCTAGCAACACACTCTACATTGGCCAAATATGGAAGTCAGCAGTGGTACGTACTTTTACATAAACAAATTATTATAGCTACATAATAACTAAGTTTTATATTTAGCATTGGGAACAACTTTCAAAACCAATTCAATCAGTTGGTCAAGTGGCCAGAGACTAGACGTGGTCATGCTGCAACTATCATTAGAAGTTCATTGTCACAAACATATCATAGTGATTGGCGGACGTGATAATGAAGACAGCTGGTTGTTTGATATTGATACAAAACATGGACTGAAGTTAGTTATAACTATCTATACAAATCAATTCACTAGAGACTATACTCTATAGTTGAGTTTACATAGCAATAGAGTTAGTCGTTGTAGACAATCACTATCAGCATGGAGTATTGACTCTAAATGTGTCTGCTTGGTAGAGTTTGGTGACTTAGAGGAAACAGACGACTCAATGACACTACCATTACTGAATGCAGTGAGTTGTACACCTTGTTTACATACAGTGATTATATACCACTTCCTTGTAATAACACCTTGACTAGCTCAGCATATTAAAATGACTCAGCATGTTAAATGGCAGGGGGGGGGGGGGTATTACTGACAACTCTCTAACTGCTTAGTCTAAGTTATTTTTATTATGCATATTTTAGTATTGGGATGATCAGTGGTCTGTAAGATCTGTGTTAAAATTCAGAAAAGATCTAGGTTTTTTGAGAGCTATCAACGTAAACTGAGAGAGAGGAGAATAGAATGTGAAAAGGCATCTCATAGACAGCATATTACTGCCCAACTATCTCAAGATCTGCAAGTTCAGGAGCCAACCAGAAACCATCAAAGTTGCCAAGAAATGGAAACTAGAAACCAAACCCAGGTTCATCAAGAGGACACTAGAATCACTTCAACAAACAGATTCAAAAGATTTAGAACAACAAATAGCAGTTGTGAACAAGAACAACAACAACACTGCACTTGTAAGAGGAAGCTTCAAAAACCAAGAGAACAGCTTCATGAAGAACTAGATGGGAGAGATACAATAGTTCATGAAGTTGAATCTAGGACACAGCAGACTGTTACTTTTAACAGAGGACCAAACCCTATACTATACTCTCCAAACAAAATCATGTACAAATTTGATTTCATGTAAGACAAGGTGAGATGTTATATATAAACAAGATGACTAAAGTATTTTATTTCCAGGAATTACTGTCGATGTTAATGAGCTAAGTCAGCTAATTGAGAGAAGCATTAACAACCATTATGCTGACTTACACGACATATCACAAGTTGTATGACCTGTTTAGCAAACCGGTTATTTCAAGTTGGTCTCATTAATAAAGCTATTAGACGGTCACCTACTTTTGATAGTATAGTACAAGAGTTGTTTCAGCAATGCGTTTTATGAACAGCTTCTCGAAGTACAAGATCATTGTACAAAATTTCTAACTGTTTTTAACAGAATTGGAGGTAGTCTTGCTGTAGACCTTCTCGTACTCTTCAAACAGATGGAGTGAAATATTAAATGTGAGTTTTAAAGACTAACCTTAAATGGTTACTTCTTCATGTAATTGGTTATGTAGCAATCATTTATACCACATGGTTACTATTTTTAGGTTTATAGGGTATTTTGAATGATGTAATCTCATGATAATTTTTAGATACAGAAACTTCCCTTTTTATACAAAGAGCATGTTGGAAATGCACCAATTATAATATCATACAGTGTTTCAATGTAGGTTACTATCAGTATGAATACAAATACAATTTTTTAATTTTTTCCCGTGACATCATAAGATAAACTGATGAATTACCTTTGATGGCTGTCTGGCCATTCTTCTGTTTCTTGAAGAGTTTGTGACTCTATCTGGTAAAATATGTTTAGGAAGTTGTTCAGAACCTCTAATTTTAATAGAATAACACACTTGTTCAATCTTAGAGACACTGTCATTCATTGTCTGCAATTTACGTGGTATGTCTCGTGTGATGGGCCGTTTAGACTTTGATAACATCTTTGGATGCTTCGAATGAAACAAAATAGAGAAAGGTAATGTCCAGTTACCATTACCAACAGCATTGACAGCTCAATCTCATTAGCTCACCAGTTAAATCAGCAACACCAAAAACATACTCTAATTCTGTTAGAGGAAAGACAAATTGTTTCTCTTCATTGTTAGTGGTAGAATATTGGATTGGTCAAAGTTGTCACGCATTATTCTGCCTATTCTACTTGTCTAGATTGTTTCTTGTTCTTCAATTGACTCTTTCTTTGAGAACGTCAACCATTGTTGCATCTCAATAAAGATATCAACCTACCTTCTTTCTGGAAAACAAAAAAAGAAAATGCTTCAACAAATTCTTGGACACCATTGGTGTATATTTAAGAATTTTGCTGGGTCCTCGTTTGTAAGTTCAGATGCTATTTGACGAGGAGCTCTATAACAGTAGACAGTTTCTCTTAGCTTCAACTAGAACGTCACTGTTTTATGTTGTTGCCTGAGACACGATGAGAAGAAAGATGATCCTCTTACTGAAAATAGTGGGGTGTCACGACTTAGTTTTCACTAGGCGTTCATATTTATCATATTTTCAAATCTAACTCCTTTTGAAACTCCTGACAAATTGTAATTACCATTTAATTATATTTGTTAGTGTATTACTTACAGTGAACAGGAGATTATAGTGATGAAGACTCCATGTCTGAGCCACTCCCACTACTTAGAAAACAATTAAATTTTAGATTCGATTCAAAAATTTTTGTCCACATAAAGTTGTCTTTAAAGATTGAATTAATAATTCGTAAGGCTATCTTTAAAAAGTCATTGAACACAAACCTCAAAATTCAATTGAGTTCATACAAGGAGCACGTTTTGTATTTTTAAAAATATTAACACGCTTCGAGTAGCAACTTCATCAAAAAAGTTTCAAAGTGGCTTGGATGGACTTCACTAATTTTCCATTTTTAAAAAACAATTACAATAGAGGAGAGGTGTATATTAGACGCCGGGGTATATCTGTTTAATATATACACATTAACTTATAGTACTCTGGGAGTGTATATTAAGTTTATCAGTTGTAATAGTTAATGATGTCAATGTAATAATTCTTCTATTATTCACAATATCATATTGGGAGTACAGCACGTATTGTAATAGTAAATTTAACTTTATTGGTTTGAATGTTTATATTGTCAGTTAATGTTAATAAATAGTATATAACATATAATAAAATACAATAAATATAAATATAATTAATAATAAATTATGTCAGTTATACGACCTAGGTCTCTCACTTTACTTTCATATTACCAAGCAGTGTAATATATAAAATGATGTATACAATCTTTATCACCTGTTCCTTTACCAGAAAATAGACTAGTTCTTGGTTTTACCCATACAGTCATATAGGAAGTCTATTAGATATATTGTAATACAAACAATAGTTCATAGACATAATAATATACCTATAAAGATATATAGTTGTTCTAAATCAGATCAGAGATTATAACAATATAATTCACCAATGTAGTACATTCTTTAGGTGTTATCTGCAGACTACCTCTAGCTAGACACTTAGCGATAGTTCTGACTCCACCCCCAAATTGCGTACAAATCCAAACAGTCCAGATCAAACATGCCCAGCAACTACTTCCAAGACCACTTCCATCCTAGACCTCCAGGTGTACCTAACATATCATTTGGTTGACTTGTAAATAAACTGTACCTAAAAATAGATGTATAGAGAAATGGATCCATGGCTGGCATAATGATATGATAAAATAAATTACACGAGATATTACATTGAGTAAATTAACAGGAGAGGTCCTACTGTGAAAGACAACTTCCACCTGAGAACATGTTGGTATTATACCAATATCAGTTCCAACTTCTCCTCCATCTTCCCATACTCTACCTTTGGGTCCAATGAATTACAGGTCTGTCCACTAAAAGGACTGTCCCCTCCAATTTTCAACCCCCTACATTAAATTAAATTATTAACGTAATGTGTGTTTGTGGTTTAAAAGTAGGTCATTCCAATTTAAGTTTCTTATGTTTTCAAGCACAACAACACACACACAACACACACACACACACACAAGTCCTAAGTAGTTACAGATAGTTTACCACAATCCTTGGAACCACTGGTGAAGAACAAAGAAAACAGAAAACATAAGGAAAACAATAGTTATAAATTCTTTGTTTGCAATCCTTTTGGAATTTTCTGTAAAGTCGAGGGGAAAACCCAGTTATGTCAATTAGAACCACATGACAATTAGAAGTTGGGCTGAACAATGAAATTTATTTCATAAATATTGGAGAGTTGCTCTGTACAAGTTGTATTATTATCCATTTCTATTCTTTATATTAATCTAGTTCAGGAATTATGCATCCATGTAACCACAAAATTTTAGTGAACATCTGTTTCAAATATACCAGCTCTTCCAATGTTCCCATAATAATAATAATAATAATAATAATAATACTAATAATAAATAATAATTGTTTTACTTATTAAATAGAATTGCTTTAGTTTAATTAGTTAATTAATTAGTTATTAATTTAATTTATCAGCTGTCAATTTTTCAATTTTACTTTCATTAGTTTTCACTGACAAAACTTTATAATTCTTTTCTAAAAGATCTGAAGACCTTCTCTTATTACACTATCTAGATATGACATAGTCAGTTAGTATCTGTACATAATAAGAAATAACTGACTTTCTCTGCTACTGTCCTAAGAAATAACTAGGTAACAGAGAGAGTTCCCTCAGCTGATAAGCTGGTACACACACAACACACACACCACACACACACACACACACACACACACACATACCCTCTTTCTCTCTCACTATCTCTACATTTTCTTCCTCTTCTTTGTATTCTATAAAATGAACAGGTTATAGTGAAGAATTTCTTATAGTCATCTTTAAGTAGTCCATATTATCAACTAGTATAGCTGTTTATATAGGACATCATAACATGTATACTGGAGACTAAATATAATGACAATATGATATGTAATATTGAGTAATATCTGTTTATGTATCCATAGATACATCTTAGTTGTCCATTCATTCATCCATTCACCATTGTATTTGATGTTTTACAAAAAATTTTTACAAACGCAACTAACTAATACAATATATTAACACTATATAAATTACCTGATATATTAATATAATATGTTTAATAGTAGTATCTAATGTAATAGGAAAAAATATTTTAAAAATGAGAGAGAAAGAGTTAAAATAAATGAATGGATATAGACAAACAATGGATGAATGGATATAATTGGACAGAGGGATTAATGAAAACTGATGGATATATAGAAGGATAATGGATAAACAGATGATATTGATGGACAGAAAATGTACTATATACCCCTCTTCAAATTTATACTGAACATGTGATAAATTGGTAAAATGACAATTGTTGTTATGTTCCAGTAAATATCAAGTTCACAGATCGGACATCAAGTAGTAAACACTACATTTAAAATAAAAACATATTTACAATGTAGAGTTAATTTACATTATGTACCTGTTTTATTAATATCAACTAATCTCTGATGATATGGACCTAGTACTTGATTTAATGCAAAGTCAGTACTGATATATAAGACCATACATTTATTTTATATGATATTGAAGTGTGTCTTTTTATCTTCAAGACAGAAAACTATTCACTTGTTCAAGTTACTGGACATCACTTGAATAGCTACCTAATGTAATATATGTCAAAGTAATATCAGAAGGACAAACTTACATTTAGTCAATAGTAACATGTTTATAGACTTTATAATTGATGTGTAACAAGAGGTCATGTTGTAGATAATATGATAAACTTACCTTTATTAGTTATATCTGAACAACTCACTATATCTCAAACTGACTGGATATCTGAGTGAAAAAGACACAACTAGTTTGTTATGTTCCAGTTTAATATCAAGTTCACAGGTCATAGTAGTATTTTCAACTAACTGGAGTATGAAAAGTTCCACTGTTTAATGATAACTACCTGTAACTAATAGTTTTCATTATTACATGACTAGAACAGACATCATATAACTATTTGATTAATATTCCTTTGTCTCCTCCTCTTCCTTCAGTCTGTAGTTTGTTTAATAATAAAACATCACACTTACCGCCATCTTTACTAGCGGGTTTGCATTTTTTCCATAGTTACAGCCCCACCCATTAAAGTAGCAGCTGTAGAAGCCAGCAGCTGTCGGTGAGAAAAAATTTGCTGCTTAAGTCTTTACTGCTTTAAGTCTTCTTTACTAGAAACTACTAATGATAGAAGATAACTAATTAGCAAAACTGCTAACTACTAGATACAGTCTACTACTGTTAATAGAAACTAAGTTTATTTAGTAGTAAGTTAAGTAGTTGTAATGTTATCAAGAAATCATCTGATGTTGTATGGATCAGTACTTTAATGGAATTGTTAAAAGTGAGTGTATTATTAAATAGAACGTTTTATTAAAATATACAACTTGTTAAGTGAATTTTTGTGTATAGGAAATAAGTTTTTAAGTGATTTGACAAATTAATTGGCTTTAATTAATGGATTTTTTATTAGGCAGTATTAATTAGTGGTATTAGACGTAGCGATAATATTTAATTTTATATATCTACTAACTAGAGGACTATTAATGTACAATTTAGTCTAGTTTGTTTGTTATAATTGTATTTGTAAATATTAGAATAACAATATTAAAGCTTTTATTATTAATTAATGTAGGCGTGGTCAATTGTCAAGTAGAGAAGTTGAGTTTTTCTAGAGAAGAGTGCATTATAAAAATTGTTAAACTTTTTAGAAGACAAGAACTGGAAACTAAAGTATTTAACTAATAATTGACTTATTGGAATTTAAAATAATTTATTTTTATTAAAAAATACAACAATAACAATAGTACAAAAAGAACTAATAATTAACGGAGTCTATTATCATTACAATACAAATACGTCAAACTATTATTTATAACAACAACATTTTGTAATTGTTTATACCAAATTTAGTAATATTAGTACAGTTTATGAGAGATAGTTCTTGTAATGTATTATTATTATTAATTAATGAGAGAAATGTGGTTATCATTATCAGTAATGGTAGTATCATTAAACAAGCGTAATACCTTGATTATTGTATTGTTAGTTAGAGCTGTTGTTAGTAAGTGGTAAGTATTTGGTAAGAGAGGTGAGGAGTAAAGACGTAGGACCTCCATTGTTTTGTTATAAGTTATTACTTGTGATAGTTGACTGATACATTACTATCAAAATGAGTGTTCCACTATATCAAGTCCCCTCACTTTACATTCATTAATATCATTTAATACCGTTTAGTAACTTTGAGGAGATATGTGTTAGTACAATATACCATGTTGTATGTTGTTTGTCTCTTTAATTGATGTATCACTTCTTTACATTCTGCCACAGTAGATTAAGTAAGTATAACTCTATCACTGTACCACTTAACACTTCCAGTATCTCCTATAATAAAATATAGTTACTATATAATATTTTACACACACAACAATAGTTATACACACACTCTAACATGCTCAAATACGATTGTCAAGGCCTAACGAAGAAGATGACGCCATTACTAGTGTTAGGTTACTATAACAACAATGTACGGAGATGAACGGATTCTACAAAACGGAGTTAAATTTACTGAGTGTTATACTAATAATTTACTGTATTAGAAGATCTGAGCTAAGAATGGGCACATAACTATCTACTATTGAGACGAACACACAAGATAATGAACTGTCATATAGCTGTCATTGAGGAGACTCAATCATATCACTATCAAGATGATTCACAATTAAGAAACAACGCTCAAGGATAATTAAATTATCACCATGGTAAACAAAGTTTTGTGTTGACTTGTGTGTGTTATATCAACTGATTAACATTTCTCTTTTCTTTACAAATGTCATAATCTAATAAAACATTATATTTAGTATTGTGATATCATATTGTAATGTAAGTTATGTCATCTATAATGGTACTTTAATGTTTTTGAAAAAAATATATAATTTATTGGAAAACAATCCTATCAACATTGAAGCTGTAGTGACATCATTTTCTCTATGTCATCTAATGAAACAGTTAACTCATAGATATCATAACGTATTTTCATATTAGTTCAAGTTTACTATTCTTCTGGTAGTTAGTCTTTTCTCCATTTTTGGCTTTTCTTATATTTCATCATACATGATAGTACATGTATACATATAACTGAAAATATTGGTGAGGAATTACTTTGATCATGTTAGTGATTATTGTAGTCTACAACTTTACATAATACATTGTAAGCTTTAAATTTTATTCTCTCCAATATTTCCACTGTATTACATGTACTATACATCATGTCAGTACATGTATGGACATAGTGGATAATATTATTCACTACATAGTATCATATACCGTAAATGTCAAAATTTTGCGGCTCAAACTTTCGCATATAAAATTTTTCCTGAACTCATAATTTTGCTTTTTGTGTCAACCGCGAAATTTTGACTTCGCGATATTTAGATATTCGGTATCCTCGTGCAGCAACACGATGGTGAGTATCGTGGTAATTATTCGCGAGTCCAATTTTTGCGAAGTCACTCAAACTGCAAAAATATAACATTATACTCAAGCTGTGAAAGTATCTTGAAATAAACAATAACTTGGACTACATTAATTGGTACATGTGTAAGTACTATTATGGACAGATATTGTCATAGAGATCCTTTATAGATTAGTGAGAAATATTGATATTGTTTCTTATTTTTATGTTATGAGTCATCAATGATGAATCCATTACTCATTCTTACTCAATTTGACAACAGGTAGTGATGATGAAAGCAAACTAATGAAATAGACTTGATGTAATAAATTTCACATACAGTTGTTGTATGTGAAATTAATGAGTTATCATATGTTATAAGAGTGTGCTACAAACCACTACATACTGTACCATATATACATTGTAGTTTAATGACATGTTTTAAATATTCACTAAAGTTATGATACAAACAGCTTACTTGGTAGTTCGTCATCATCTGATGATTCCTCTGGGCTTTCTGTATCTTTTATGTTAACTGAGTAAATGGATTTTATCTTTCTCTGTCAATTGAAGAGTTAGTGAACTAATCTCCCTGTAATTTTGTATATCTCTTGTTGTCTGTCAGTAGCTACAATACACAATATAAGATGTTGTACATTTTGTGTGATTATATAATACTTCTCTTTCTTGGACAGTAGATGTGAGGTCCTCTAGTGTTTTCATCTTGTCAACCAACTCATATGCTTCTATGTCTGAAATATGAAGTGATAAAGAATGTACAGGAGTAATAAGTTATATAAAGAACAGGTGTACATATACCTTCTTGTTTGCTAGCAAGTGGTTCCTCAAGTTTTTGACTTAGAAGTGGATGACTAATTTTAAGGAGATCTCTCACCTCTAATATCCTAGACCTCAGATCTACAATAGATAAAGTAAAAGAGCTATACATGTTGTTAATTACTTTTTATGTTCTCTGTTAAATGAACATTTCTTTCCTCTTCTCTCGTAGTTGTAAAGTAAGAGAACGTTGTTATCTCTTGTAATGATTGTAGTTCCTTCTGTAATTTCTATATAATACAAAGCACATGTAACACACCATGATATTAATATTAGATTTAAACATAATAATTATATATAATAACAGGAGCACATAATGAGAAAAGACAATAAATGGAAGGAACATGAAATGTTAATAATATCTGCTAAGTTCTCACCTTTCTGTGTAGATTTTAACTGAAACTGACTTTAATGACATTGTCTTCTTCAATTTTATGTCAATAATTCTTGGATCTACAAATAATTTATCATAAATATAATTAAAATGTTAATGTGAATTCTATTTAGAATAATTGTAGTTTTGTAAATATATATTCATAACATAGGTAAGCTGAAGGCAGACATCTAATTCCAATTCTATTTTTCCATTGCTCAATGAAGTCTCACTGGACTGAAGCGCAGAGTGCAAACCCATGAGCTGTCTCTTAGAATGGAGTGAAGTGACATGTTTCCAGTTAGGGTGGGGTATAGGATTTTTAGTTGTTAATATTCCATTGAAGGATAGAATTGGAATTTTATGATAAAAACTGTAAAGTAGAATTGAATATTTTTGGAAAACTTCAAAGCAGAATATGATATTCACAAAGTAGAATTGGATGTCTGCCTTCAGCTTCCGTAATACATTTTTCTATTTTACTTACCTTTAATCTTCTCAATTAACTGACTGATTCCACTTTTCTTCTCTCTCCATTACTTCTATATTTAGTGATTTAGTTCCATTTGTAATGCCTCAATCTCTTCTTGTTTCTCTACTAACACTTTATCAGTAGCTATAGAACATAAACCATATATGGTATGTACTACTAACAGTATTTTAGCTCACCTTCTTTATGTCTGGTTAACTCCTCTATCTCTAAGGTCTTTGCCTTACTCATTTTCTCTGATAGTTTCAGCTTCTCTGTTTTACATTAGGTACATAGTTATATCTACATTAATGTACATGTACCTGATAAAGTGTCAGTTGATGATTGATCTTGTGATCCTTCTCTGTCCATACTGTGTCCTAGTACTAATAAAATATACACATATAATACAGTGATGATTATTATCATTAGCTGTCAGTGAAAAGTGAGTTTAGAATATAACATGATGACTTGATGGCCAACTAGTAGTTATGTATGTAATTGATAAAACACAATGTAGTATCAGTCAGAATATATACATATAAAATAACTACTAACATTGTTTGTCTTTTCTCTCTCTAAAAGTTCGTTAAGAACATCCTCTTTCTCATGCAGCAACTTAACAAGTAAAGATACTTCTGGTTTTCTCAGAATATGATCTAAAATATGATCATAAATTGAGATATATTTAAAATAATACTTACAATACAGTCGCTAGATCAACATTAACTTTGTTAAGATTGACTTGACTTGTCCCCATTCATGTAAGTGAACAGCTTGGATTTAGGAGACTATTCTCCAATACTACCGTAGAAGACTAAATACTAATTCAATACAACCTTCATTGTAATTACGGAAGTGTAAGATAGCACTACTTTGAAAACCCAGTAATTTGGCAAGGTTACGTGAATAGCTTTTACTTCTCCTCCAGTTATGACAAGATCTGCAGACACTTTAAGAAGAACACTAGTAAGTTTGAGAGTCTTGTAATGGAGTACATGGTATGTCAAAAAATGGAGTGAGTTAAGTATGGGATGAGATGCTCCTCTTTATAACTTTAAGTACTGTTTCTCACAATTGTTGCCCAAAATATCAAGGATAAACTTGAAGTGGCTCATAGTTAAACCATGTACAATACCTGGTTAAACTCTGAAAAAACAGCAGCAAACTGTCATCTTTACTAAAATTGAAGACGGTGGTATTTTCTTGGCCTGCTTTCTAAAGCACCAAGCTATTTGCCACCCACTGAATATCCATTGGGTCCACTTTGCGCTCTTTAAAAGAATGTACTAGTTTGGGCAACAAAAACCTGTATGCTTTTACGTACATCATGATTTTCATCCATCAGCTTATTGGTCGCACTGCTTCCTTTTCACTTGGTGTTAATTCTTCCCAATTCTTTTTAGCCTTTTGTGGATTAAGAATGCAAGCACTTGGACTTAAATCTGATTTAAATTTCTTAGAAAGATATCTTAATATAGATTCAGCTATGAATCGATCTTCCATTTTCAAGAAAGCTTTCACCAATTCTTGGGAAGTAGCTCCCTCCCCCATTTTCCTTTTCCATGTTCCACAACAAATCATTCTTCTTTTCTACATCACTTTTATCACTTTGTGAAAATGTGACGCACTTTTTCAGTTGATAAACCAAGACAATGACCAGCTGTTATATAGTCATCATTCATATGTTGTGAGACCTCAATGAAAACTCCATCATCACACTCTTTATCTACTTCTTCATATGATAGACCATACTGACTGAATAGATTGAAAGATCTATGTAATTAAAGAGGACATTACAATAATAAAGATAACATAAGTAATAATTAAATATATAATTCTTATTTAAATTAGCATATTTACTACTTATATGAGAGCTACCATTATACAATAATGGGTGGGGTCAATATCTCACAAGGAAAAAACCACGAGCATTAAGACACACCCTAAGTACAATATATAGTGTATAACATGATAATATATCAGTACTTTAAATGATTTATAATGATACTAGAAACTGATCAATATCTCATAATATGATGATTATTTAACTGTTTGTGTGTTCTCTCATTAGTATAGATAATTAAAATGTGAAAGTTAAGTTCATGAACATTATGAAAATTAATATTATTACTTTAACTAGTTACTTTATAATAACATAAACAACGAATTATATAATAAATGAGTAATTTATATTAATTGTAGATTTCCATAGTAACCACTTATGTAAACTATCAGTTGGTTGTTAAAATTAACAGATCAATTTTTACAGTGTTAATTAAGTAATGTTAATATAACAATAGAATTGACTTATAATCTCATCCCTAGATGCACCAGATAAAAGGTAGTCTGTTATATATCTAATCACACATTTTTTCTCAAGGTCATATGATCACTCCATCATGCTAATGACTAGGACCAAGAATTTGAAGCAAGTCTCCCCAAGGGGGTATACGTCTGGGGACGCGACTATATAATACTAGTGTTAACTATACATTATAACTAAAGCTTGTTTAGTTCTATAACAATGGAATTTTCAAAATTTTTGCACAAGTTCCTAATTCCTAAACATAATCTCCAATTAAAGGTACACTTAATTATTCCATTCTAACGTGACATACCACGATACTGTGCAGCTAAAGTTGACAGCTCTGTAGCAGGATTACTACCAACAATTGCTGCTGGTCCACCAAGATCCTCAAGAATTCTAACAAGACAATGACAATGTGTCTGTATTTCCTCTACTGTCTTCCTCAACTTCAATCCAGTTTTAAATTCGTTAGGCTATGTCAGCAAAATTCTCACTTCTCATAACAGACTCAGATATCAGCTTAACGGCAAATGCTTCCTCAGTAAATTTTGTCATACATCCTTGTAGAGCTGAACTGAGGTTGGCATATTGAGAATTAAAGGTATCAATAACGGCTTTCCTATAGATTCGAGTGAGTCAATCCATTTTGGTCACAAAGAAGGGTGGGGTCGTAAATTTGAATTGCCCCACCCTATTTTGACAGCTATGAATAATATAAAAACACGATATTTTTACATGCTAACCAAAAACCTTACAGCACTGAAAGTGAAAAAAAACTACTTAATGACACATACATATATAAAAAACAGCTAGTGATAAGAAACAATGAATTATCATAATTACCTTTCTTTTCCCTCTCTTTTTTTCAGTGACTTTTTGAACAAAATGTGACAAAATTGAACTTAATTTTCACCTAGTATTCTAGTTGAAACTTCTATGCATTGTTCCAGAGTTTGAAAGCTCCACCCCATCTCCTCTGAGACAATGTCATTCTGCTTAATAACTATTAATAGTCATTAATAATAATAATGTTATATAATGTTACATTTAATAAATGTCTTATATATGCTATTAAAACAATAATTTCATTTATTATTCATTTAACAAGCTGTATGTCAATAACTATCTTATGTTTGAATAATCATCCCTTTGAGTGTTATGTTAAAATTACACTTCTTTGTATTTTAAATTGTTTTATTCTTTTTGTCTCCTAACATGGTAAGTATTAGTATATTAATATAAGGTTACATATAGGCTAAAAATCAATTGTTACAAGCACTAAAATAGCAGGAGGTTACAATAATTACAGAGACAGAGACACCATAATAAACATAATTTGATAATGTGTATATTTCCATTGGCTCATTTATAAAGAGTTAGAAGTGCTGCTAGCAAATCCTATCGATTTGATGTTGTCTTTAAATATGTGAGCATCATCAAACAGCTTTGTAAACAGCTGTATTTTTTAATGTTAATGTACTGCTTCTTGGTTAGAAATTTAGTTGGATCATAGTAATTTGATTGTGGTTGTAGGTGTGGCTTCAACCTTGCGCCTTTGCTAATTGTAGTGTCAGGTACTTATTATTCATGGTCATCTGTAATCACAACATCCATTTAATGAAGTTCTGATAGAAATATTTCCTGTCTATAGCCATATATCCCAATACATGAGACAACTACATAGTGTGGTACTTAGAAATGAACAACACTGAGGTGTTTGTTTACTAATAGTCCACTCAATTGAGAAGTTTTTACTGTGATAGGAGTTGTAGAAAGACGTCTTCCTGTAACTATAGTATAGGTGCATTGCAAGAGGCACTCCAGGATTTCAATGCCATGATTGTAGCGGGTAAACTAATGAGCATGCGCGTCCTGCGCGAGGATTAATAATTTTTAACCCAATGCTTATACAAGACACAATTTTGGGTGGAGCTGATGTCGAAGCTGAACTGTGATCCTGTGTGGATGGGTGAACATGGGATTATCTCACACATTTACAATCTCACTATAGAAGAATAAATACCGTAAAAGGTATACAACATGATAATCAGATCATTCTGAAATCTGTTTTTCCTTCTTAGGAAGAACTGACACTTCTACACTAGCTGCCATGATGAAACATATAAAATGTAAGCTCTTTTGTGCATTAGTAAATGAAATTCTTCTTTCATTGCAACAGATCAGAAACATAAGATATAAAATGTCATCAAATCATTCTACAAAGAAAGTAGAGAGAGACAATTCCACTTTCAACAGTTGTGATGCTGCTACTCAGTTAGATCTGGTCATGGATTACAGTTTGGAAGCAACATCGTTTCTTTCAAAAGAGGCCCTATATCACTCAGAAACAGGTCGTAGAACAGCACAATTGAAAAAGCAACAACTTCAAAAGACACAAAGAAAGATGTTAAAATAACTCAATGGAAAACCAGCTTTCAACACCAATTCAAGACATTCGTTACACACATTGTATCCATCTTAAATAACTCAGCTGGTAGAGCAGATGCGCTGTAAAAATGCCACCTTCTAATCTCTCCCAAAATGTTCAAGAGACACTGTGTGATTATATGGAAGGAGATGGACACTGCCAGTGAGATTTATCACATTAAACAAAGGAGGTAACTATAACTTGTTAGGGCTCCTTGCTATATAACTTTAGCAGGTGCTTAGCTGAAGAAAATGCACAAACAAAGCAGAGACTTGAAGACAGTTTGTTCAAAATAGTAAGAAATAAAATGTTGGATTTAAACATTTAGTTGTCATGAGCAAAAGTATCTGGAGTTTTCCTTTCTACTCTCACTCAGGAGATCCTTTCAAATGGGATTAAAATCGATGACTCCGCCTTAAATGATTTATTTCAAATTCATGTGACCAATAACAACCACAAGTTACGAGAGGTTCTCCTCTAATTATCAATGTAAACAATTTATTAAAGCATTTCTTAATTTAGGACTTAATGTGGAGGAAAAATAGCGTGGTTAAGGACAGAGCTAGGACTAAGTCCAACATCTTGAACTCAAGGACTGGTTTGAAACTACTTAGAACTAGGAGTCACGATTATAGTAATGATCTGATGCACTAAATTTATATTGGAGACATTTAGCGTCAAAAAAAAAGAAAAAAAAGTTTACAAACAAAACACTACATTCAATTTATTAATATATAATTTGGGTACAAAGGATGAACTACAGTGCACAATATCAAGAGTAGAGATGGATTCATTTTAACAGTGCCTTTGTTTCTCTTATTTTGTCAATCCAACTTTGTGACTCTTCTTCTTGATTCTTGAGAACAAAGAGAATTAATAATCAATGGAATTAATTAAATGATAATCACTGGACTATTCCATTTAATGACCACATCAATTTATTATTATACAAAGTAACTAACCTCTCTAATTTCAAATGTTCTGTATGGTGTGATATCTAAAAAAGGTGTGTTGAAGAGAGAAAGAGAGAGAGAGAGGTTATGTCGACTTTATATGTTATCACAAACAAACTAAGTTATCCTATTTCAGTTTTTTTTTATATTGATGAAAATAACAAACTTTATATAAAGTGTATTAACAAGAGACCACTACAGTTTCAGTATTAAGCTTATAGAACCCTTATAACATCTCCATAATGATAATATTACGATTCTTTATACTAAGACTCATAGTCATATAATAACAAGAAAATTAACTGCTAAGAATGCTATCACAACTTAGTTATTATAAATAGTACAATGGTTTACTAATCTAGTGACTCACTACAATAACTAGAAATAAACAAGATGAATATATTAAAAGAGGGTACTATAAGTCTCTTGATTCTTAGATTAAAGGAGCTACCCTTTTGAAATAGTGGAGACATTATAAATGTTTTGAATTTTTTAAAAAGAATAGTTAC
>NW_024536974.1:0-6891 GCF_016097555.1 Gigantopelta aegis | reverse complement strand
TTTTGTTAGAGTTGGAAATAAGCGTGGGGTTTTCTTTTGATTGAAGTGTAACCTGTGTAAGATAAAAAATTTGCCAGCATTAACTTCTCAGAGAAAGTGAACTCCATTCCCCAGTTCAGATCCAAAGTAAAGGATCAAGATAAGTGATGTTCTATTGGTGATATTTAGTGACATTTAGTGCAAAGCCATCTGTTAGGTTTACTACCACATTTCCAAACATATCTTCAATGCAGACTGGAGTTAAATGTAAGGATGTATCTGCTTCACTTGTTGCTAAACTGAAGTCATACTTAATCCATCTCGAGGTCATATTTGAGTGATGTAAGAATTATGATGGACAGTGATTGTCCAGTTTGCGTGAAACTGTCAGTTAGTGATAGGTGTCTTCAGCTAGTTCATTATCTTGTAATATAAGAACACTTGGATCTATTTGTGACCACTACTAACTGTTTCTGAGAAGTACAAGGTTAAAGTTGAAGCATCCATGTCTAAATCAAATGCCTCTCTACTACAGGTGGAAATGGTTATCAGTGAAGTACTTCTGCATCTGGAATAGGATCTTCAATAGTTACTTCAGTCAAATAATTGCCCATTCATATCTTGACATAGTGAGATTTGTTAGGGCAATAAAATGTACTTACATTGTTAATTGCTAGAGTGATGATATCCTTTAGTTCATTGAGATCACTTCGAGTAGGTCAATGACAACAATGGGCTCTCATTGTGATAAATGGCTGAAGTTTGCAAAGAAATAGGATGATTTGTAAATGGTTCTGTGAGTGTCACTTGTGTTACATTGAAGGTTGAGACATCACACAGTTTCCCCAGAGAAAGAGAGAGTAAGTTGTCCTCAGTTGTCGATCAAGATCAAAAGCTACCAAAGTAGGACTAGCCAAGTCTCAGTAAAGACTCAAACAAATGTATTCATCTTCAGGAAGAACTGCCCCTACTTTGTTGCCTATTCATATCTGCAAGGGCGTCTTCAGTGAGTGTAATGAATTGCTAGTCATATCTATTGACTGCCAGGGCTGTCTCTCGCTTACTTATTGTTGTTTCTGTCCTCTTCACTTAAATAAATTATCAGGTAAGTTTCATTTTCAGCATTTGCGTCCAACTTTGCTGTCTCCAGTTAGGTATAGTTGAACAGAGAGTTCAAACCATAAAGAGTTATGTATGTAACATTGAGTGAAGTAAAATCGTACTGTCTCATCAAACAAGGAGTGTAAGGTGTGTCTGCAGTGAGATTTAGATTAAACTGACTCCAGTACAGGACTAGTTGTATTGCTGCTGTGTAGTTAGTAAACTAGGAGTGAAGTTAAATGATCAAATCTCGGATTATTTGCATTGCTACATTGATCTTCTAATGTTTTGTTTTGTCTGAAATAGTGATATAACTCCTAGTGGCTGTGTTTAGCAATTTTCAGCTTCTTGAGAGCCATTGCGATCATCTCTTGTGAGCTGAAATAATGACAATTGGACGTCACCTTCTGAGATGAAGTCACCACCAGTCAGACTGTATTGATTAGCACGTCGGTAGACAAAATGTACTATAATAGTTTTGAAGTGTAACAGCAGAAAAATTAAATGTGGAGAGTATTGACTGTTTCAGAGAAATAAAGTGTTAAGATCCCAAGTCCATATCCAAATCAAAGAGTTCAAAGACGGTCTTCCACTGTCTTTCATTAACAAGGAGGCCGACTTGGAGGGATTTACCAATGTTCTCTCTACTACTCCATTACCTCTGCGGGTCAGATACAAAATGCTCCTGTTACACTGATATAAGTAGAGTGTTATACAATCAACCCATAAAAATCTTCTTTCTTTTTTCATCTCATTTAAGTCACTTGTAGCAAGTGATATTGCAATGAGAAAACCATCCATCTGTGGAATATGTTATGCCACTAGTAAAGGTATATCGAGATGTTGAATTAGGACCAGCTATTGCAGTTTAAAGCAGTCATATCAGAGATTGTGCATCAACTGGCTCATTGAAATTGATGGTCATCTGCTCAAGACTTAGATCAAATGCTACTGACTCTAAAATTGGACTACCATAATCAGCTGTATAATTGTCCACTTGTAAAAATCTCTCAATAGCCTTATTGGGGAAGGAATGCAGTACAGTATCATACACTGCACCATCATCCATTAAAAGGGAAGGTTGTTGTGTTTGAAGTTGCTAGTGGTTGCTTGGTTCTTAATGGCTAGAATATCAGTTGAATCAAGTTGCAACTCAACAATTGGTGAGATAGAGTCTGTTTAGAAACTTCACCTTGGAACTGGTAAGCATTATCACGTTTTCATCAAGAGTTTCAGTGGCAGTGTCAGTTTGTAAATACGAAGCTCAGGTCCATTGACAGTTTCATCAAAGTTAAGTTGTTAGCCTACCTCTGTTAGCATCAAAATCAAATGTTTCTAAAACAGGACCTGTGGGTATCTGCAATATAGTTGTTTGTATCTAATGGTTCAGCAGTTACTGGAATAATTGGAAAAGCTGTCATGTCTTCAACCAATAGTCATGAGAATGTTAGGAAAAGTATTTGAGAATTGTGTTGCCAAATTCAAATAATGTTTTAATAGCATTAGCATCAACTCTTGTTATATTGATACTCATGAGTACTATCCACTCTTACAAAGTCACCTCCAGTAAGTGTAAGAGCTCAGTGTATCCAAATATGCAGCAGTACTGTTAAAAGTGAATTTGTGTGAGGTAAAGAGTTCCAGATATGTTGACAGTTTCACTGAAGGAGAGTGTTAAGACATTACTATGACCATATCTAGAATATAATTGACTAGGTATGGCTCACGAGAGTCAGGTGTATACATGGATACTTGAAGTGGGGTTTACTTGTACTGATGTTTATGACTGGATTATCACTTGTATATCTGTCAATGCTGAGATGATAATACTGATAAAAGTAGTGTTCAATGAAGCAGCCAGTTTCTGGTGCTGATTTTATGTATTCTGTATACTGCTTTGCTCAGTGTTAATCTGAGAACTGTCGCATCATTGGTTGACTTTATACCACCAATGAGAGTTCGATTGTATTCAATTCTGGTCCACTAAGTATTGTAATTTGTGTAGGATCAAGGGCAGCTAGCTTTGACAGTTTCACTGAACCTAAAAAAGTCAAAGATGTGCTCATTCAAGTTAAAGTTGAAACTTTCAAGAACCAGGGGGGGGAAAGTATATATCTCCAGAATATACTGATACCTGCTGTGAAGACGTACTTTCAATAGCCCAGTGATTGTGATTATCATTCATGTCTTTAACTAAATCAGATGTGAAACTAACGCATATGTGCTTTACTTTAGACACAGCAAGATTAGTAAGTTCGTTAATGTTGTCAAGATCATCTTTTTCGTTATCTCTATCTGACTACTGAGTTTTCTGGTTAGAACTGAAGAAGTTGCCTCCTGTGAGGTGTAAGCTGAGCATTGCGGGGGTTTCTCTGGAACTCCTGAGAGTGATATTTTGAGGTATTGAACGTGTTGTAAGTCTAACAGTTTCAGTGAAAGAGAAAAATAGCAAACCGGAAATCAATATCTAGTGTCCAAGAATCTAGTGCAGGCGTGATACAAAATCATTGTTAGAAATCCATAGCTTTCAGAGCTGCATAATAGAAATGTTTTACAACAAATACTTATCATTGTGTCAGGAGACTTGAAGGAAAGCCACAGAAAGGAAAATGTGATGTCAATGCTGGTAGCTAATGCATCCAGCTTTTTGATTCCATCTAAGTCACTTCGTGTGAGGTTCAATGACGATTTGGGTTTTGCATTATTAGAATAATTATCCCACCTGAAAAGTCGATAGCTGTCGTAGAGAGTGTTGTCCTCATTTTGAAGATAAAAATCCTGGGACATGTCAAATGATGCAAACATCAAACTGTTTCTGAGAATGGTCACAATTAGCTGTTCTGATGTTAAATTGAGAGTAAAAAATTAAGACATCTCCAGGAGCTGTCATATCTTGATAAATTCCTGAACCTGTCTTCCTCCTTCTTCGTCTTCTACAGGTACAATTTGTGTTACACTCATCGTCATCACTGCTGAGCCAGTTTAGAAGAATGAAGTTGTGTTTTCTGATGTACCCATTGGCTGATCTGTTTCAATTTGTTGTTAGTATCAGCAAGGAGGTCAATGTAAACTACTGTGGAGTATGTGAAGAGAATAGAGCCTCCAGGACAAAGTAGAGTACATTATCATTTGATCTTTTGGGTGCATCGTGAAGAGTGACTTCAGTAGGGTTTAATGAACTGCCATTGACTGTTTCAGAAACTGTAGTCAGATAAAGGATTTCTTTATCCAAAATCTAAAGTAGACGTGACTAAACCTGGTTTTCACTCTATCATGGAATGTATTTATCAAGCCTTTCAGCAAGATTCAGTTTCATATAGATAGATAAAAACGCTAGTATGTTCAACAGCAAAAAGGAGTTAACGCGTAACATATGGGTCATTCTCATTGGGTTCCCAAAGCGTGCAGGATCATGCTGTGATTTTTATTAACATCATTTTACCAGGTAGTGGAGGAGTTCAACAGCAATGACAGTATGGGACACTCGCTAAAAGTTTGTATCAGTTGTTAGTGAAATAGTTGTTAGTAGCATTATCAGCATTTGGAGCTGAAATAATCAATTGGAAAGTGTCTTACATTAATTGTTTCGAAATATGTTACCAGCAGAAGAAAGATTAGAGTGCAAATCTAAAGTGAATTGAGTCAATATTAGGTTCAGTTGAGTTGTATCCATTAATAACTGCAAAAGCTTTTATGCATGACATCAGTTGTGCCTTGGACATCAACACCAAATATGTCATCAATTGTTTTTTGCTGCTATAGTCATCCAGGTATTAGACACTCTCAGTGGCTGAAAGAAAGACGACTCTTGCAGTTCATTTAGGTCTGTGGTTGGAGAGTATACAACAGAGTCATGTCATAGCCATATGGTGTGTTAGTATATGAACCACTGGTAACGAATATAATAAACTCCGACCAGCGATACAGAGCATCTGAAATGACTACACCGGTAGTAATTAAAGGTTGGTGTGTTCATATACATCATCAAATGTGATGTTATGGGTATAGCCTTCATTTAAATCGCAAGAGTAAAGTTTGTCAAGGTTTGCCCAAGTCTGTGTCAGCAAGTGAACTGAGTGACTTGAATGGTTTAGCTGTTGATCAAGATTGGCATTCGGCTCATAAGCTTTGTCTTCAAAAAGCACCATAATGGAAGACGAACAAATGTATTGTTCCTTTCAGTAGCCAATGCCCCATGTTAATTTTTAGCACCTCTATATCATTGGTGCAAGTTCAAACCCACAATTGTAACCCACCACCCAATGAGACTCTGAAGTGAGCACTCCATATGTGAGGAGAACGACTGAAATTAACTGGCCCAAAAGGTATAGTTTGCAGATTGATGATGATTTGACTATAATGATGGATGAGATGTTAAAACAGGTTCATCAAAGTTAGATGTTAGTGGTCCAAGCGTGAGAGTGCTAGAGTGAGCACCTATTTAAAACTGGACCCTGTTATATCAGCATCATAGTTTTCTAACAAGTTAGCCATAACATTTGATATAGCTGTAATTTTGTTCATGGCGTGAGCTGTATCAACGATGAGGATCATTAGTTCAGAAAGAACAGATAGCTGTATCAATCTGGGTCTTAAAGAAATGCTGTGTTTAATTCTGAGTGATGTCTTCTCGTTGAGACATCAATACAAATTGTCTCCCATTTATGACTGCCTGTTGTGCTACTTTTAAGTGTGAGGGAATCAGCTTCACTAATATTATGGCTCACTTTGAAGGTGGTGATGGCTTGTACCTCTAAGGAACTCAGTTCTCAACTGGTTCATTCGAACTTGAGTACAATAGTATGGTACCCTTTTCCAAGGGAAACATTTAAAATATTGCAGCTCTGGTGATTGTTGTATACAATAATAAATGTTGTCAGAATAATGTAGCAGCAGTTGTCTGCTGTATTCCTTCACCAATTGTTTCGCAACATCTTTCACTGTGAATTAGTTATACTGAGCCAGCAAGTTACACATGTGCCTTCCGTATAAAGCACAATGTAGCAGGAGCTTTGTATATCAATATCTGGTTACAAGATAGTCAATGGTTATTATATATGCAGTCATACTATTTATGAGAAATGCATCAGCCTTCTCCATGCCCAGAGGTTCTCAGCCATCATTTGTCAGCTATGGTGAAAAAAAGTCTGAAATGTTAATTGGGAAGCATCAAAAGTTGTCAAGTCTACTACTTGTCGAAAACATCTAATGTGAAAGTCTCATTAGGATAGTTGAATTCAAACAAAAGAAACACTTCAGGTTCTCGAGAGTATTGGTATTAATGAAGTAGCTTTGAAGTGGAAAGCCAAGAGCCGCTGATTCGGCAAAGATTATAGAAGGTGTCGAGTAATAGGACATTTTGAAGAGTACTTTATGAAGGGCTAATCGTCTTCCATTCATATGGGAAGCACAGAGTCTGACAAACTCTTGAGCGAGTTGAGATCCTCAAATGATAATGAATGGTAACATGGACAGAATATGTTTGTGTGGAACTGCCAACTGTGAGAGGCAGCCAGTGACAGTAGAAGTGGTTTCATGTGTTAGGAGATGGTTAAACTGGGTGAAATCATGATGAGTTCAAAACCGTGTCACTGAAATTCCAGTGTGAATGTCCTTTATTCAAGGTCGTCGAGAACAAGGTCAGTTAATACAGGTTGACTTTGATCAAAATGGAAAATTATCTGCAGTGATAAGATTGGAGGTTTGTACTGGTTAAAATGGGGTTACCAGCCAATATCTCACTCAGTCATACGATGAGCTCTACGTGACAGAGGATTGAGATATAAGCTAATGAAGACAAAGACTTAAATT
>NW_024536973.1:0-7038 GCF_016097555.1 Gigantopelta aegis | reverse complement strand
ACAGGAGCGGAATGCCAATGGAACTTTGGAGGTTTGGGAGGGGATCGAAAAAAAAAAAGAAAAGTAATATATAATAGAATTATAACTGTCGCAAAATTTAGATCCACCACTGGGTCTGTCCGTCCATCTGTCCCACGTATAGTTCTCCAGATGGTTGTTTTCCCACAATGCCTTGAGATACTGAGCTGGAATTTTGTACATAGCTTTATGATGTACTGTTTTTACTTCATGGAAATTTGGGCAGGACGTAGTGCTAGGCCCGTGTTAAAGCATTCGCTTGATACCGCGGTCGGTCTGGGATTGATCCCCGTCAGTGGGCCCATTGGGCTATTTCTCGCTCCAGCCAGTGCACCACGACTGGTATATCAAAAGGCCGTGGTATGTGTTATCCTGTCTTTGGGATCGAAAAGCAGCCCATGAAATGGCGACATCGGGTTTCCTCTCTCAATCTGTGTGTGGTCCTTAACCATGCAAAACTATGTGCCGACGCCATATAAACCGAAAATAAAATGTGTTGAGTTCGTCATTAAATAAAACATTTCCTTCCTTCCTTTCATGGCGATTTACATAATTTTGACAGATTAATGGCTCCTGAACTTAGGAGATAAGAAAACGTGTTTCCGGATTAAAAAAAGAAATTAAATTAGAGAAGTTAACACCACAAGTCCTGTGATTGGTGATAAATGTGAGTGTGTTGGTTGTAAAAAAAATAAAAAAAGTTTCATCTGGGTAAAAAAAATGTATGCAATTTTATTTCATCTGGTACCACTGTGTCAAGTAGCCTAACAGAGACTTTTTAACAACTATAGTTACATATCAAATATATTTTTCTGCATAAAATATTAGCGGCTGTATATTAAACATGTTTCTGATCGTTCTAATATTTGTACTAGGTTAAATTTCATTTTATTTCCTAAATATGTTTTTTTGTACGTACGAAATTATTTGAAGACAAAATCCAGTTTGGACTTCTTACAAATATTAAGACGACAAGAAACACATTGAATATACAGACACTGGTATTCTAAACAGGAAAATATATTTGATATGTAAGTTTAATCGTAGAACTATTTTATTAGTCAGAAACATTTTATAATGCAGCAAACTCAGGAATGTCCCTTTAACCACTACCTCACCAAGGCCTGTATTGCAGAATAGCATTAGGACATTCAACAGTAAGAAAATCCATATTGCCTGTCTATCCTAAATAGTTAAATAATAAAACAAAAAAATATATATATACACCATTAATAATGTAATATTAAACTCCAAAACAATTCTTACATGTTACAGATGTGCCCCATTAATACGTCACAGTTTTGAGCAACAACCCGACATGATGATCAGAGCGGATATGGAGAGTTCAATGCTGCTCACTGCAATGGATGACGAGTCTCAAACTCAAGTTGTTGGTAAATATATCTTTTACATCTTTGTCTCTCTGACAAAAAAAAAGAGGTATTTGTCACCCGATCCTAAGTGATCCTAGGTATCCACTGATGGGTGGCTGCTGTTGTCATTTGTCTAAGGATGGCTGACAATGGATATATAGATATATTTTAGCATTTCCTGTTCCAGACAGTTCTCCAGGAATGCTAATCCTTTGGTAAAGTTTAATTACAAAAATGTAGCAGGAACAACAACAATAAAAACTCTCTCTCACAATAACAAAAAACGTCCGACCAAAAACCCACAAAAAACCCTCCTGACTAAAGAACAACAAACAACCCCAACAAAACAAACCAACCCCCTTCAACAAAACAACCAAGAAAACCCCCAAAACAAAACACCATTAACAAACATCAACAACAAACAACCCTAAAAACAAGAAGAGGTCAGAGGTTAGACAGGTAGTTGGACGTATTTTTGTTAATGTTAAAGTAATTCACCTTGTTTTTGTTTTGTATTTTATTTAGACATAACTAGTGCTGCTTATTTTTGCCTGCATCATAGCTCTGGTTGTTAGGGTATCGGCTCACTGCAAGAGGTGCCACAAGTATCACAATCTTCAGACCTACCAAAACTGCAAGTCTCATAGAAGAAGCCGAAGCCGGGTGCAGTTAGTCGGCCCGATTCCCGGCAGTCTGCCTACAGTCGCGGAGATTCGGGCATAGGGGAGACTTTAGGATTACACACCAAGAGAGAGAACATTCGGACAACTCCGGTAATCAGTCCGGAATGCAGGCCGAGTTCCGGTGGATCTTTCCCCGAGACCATGATGCATTCTGTCCAAAACTCTAGTGGAACGAAACTGACCGGTCCGTTCGCCCAGCGTATCCCCGTCTATGCACGGATTCCCATAGCCATTCCGCCGAGGAGGTGCATATCCCAGGAACTGGTTGGCAACGAGAATAATATGCAGAACAAGCAGTTGACCAGCCACCCACCGAGACGGTCGAGTGAATTCCGAAATTACACCAGCACCGTTACTAAGAACCAGAAGAGTCTCGATGGAAAGCGGGAACGCTGGAACAGGGTTGGGTTTTCGACCACCAGGGATTAACATTCCTGCAGCACCACCTCTGTCGCTAGATGGCGTTTCCAGGAGGCCCGTCCGAAACCAGTCCGACCGTTTGCCCGCGAATCTGGTAACGCAACTGGAGCAGGTAGTGTCGGACAACTCTTCGAGGGCTACCATAACTGATGATAGCACTCCAGATCCTGGGCTGTAATGCCCAATATGACGATAGCGTTTGTTTTGTTGTTACTCTTTTTCAGAACCATTATGAAATTCAGAAATGGACGCCAAAGCAATCACAGATTTAATCGCTGTCATTTTGTGTGTATGCCTTTTCCACCGATTGGTTTAAGGGGAACATTATAGCGGTTGTTTTCAGAACCATTATGAAAGTCAAAAATGGACGCGAAAGCAATCACAGATTTAATCGGCCATTTTATGTGTGTGCGTTTTCCACCGATTAGTTTTAAGGGGTACATAGCGTTAGGGCAACAAACAAACACCCCCTCCCCCCAAAAAAACAAAAAAAAACTAAAAAAACAACAAACAACAACAACAACCCAACAAAAACATCCAGGCTTTGTAAATTGACCCTGTTATGTTTGGTATTACCCAGTTTTGTCTGATTTGTTTGTGTTAATAAATGAATTCGACGGCATTTCTTTTTTGCTTTGTTTCTTTACAGTCAAGCCAAACCGAAAGTATTTACAAAAACCATTTGATTAGGATGGGACGGACTATAGTTCAGTCTGTAGAGTGCTTGTGTGAGTGCGTGTCTTGAAGGATTAAATCCCTTCGGTGAACCCATTCTCTGAGGTTTTCCCGTCCCACGACTGACATATCAAAGGTCGTGGTATGTAGTGTCCTAACTGTTGGAAAGTGCATATTGTAAAATATCCCTTGTGCCTAATTGGGGGGGGGGGGGGGGGGGGGGGGATATAGCGGGCTTTCTCTGAAGACTACATGTCAGAATGACAAGTGTCTGACGTCCAATAACCAGGCCCATTGGGCTATTTCTCGCTCCAACCAGTGCACCACGAGTGGTACATCAAAGGTCATGGTATGTGCTATCCTGTCTATGAGATGGTGTATATAAAAGATCACTTGCTGCTAATCGAAAAGAGTAGCCCATGAAGTGGCGACAGCGGGTTTCCTCCCTTAATGTCTGTGGTCCTTAACCATATGTCTGACGCCATATAACCGTAAATAAAATGTGTTGAGTGCGTCTTCCAATAACCAGAGATAGTGAGATGAACCATAGTGAAATGGTGCCTGAACCATAGTGAAATGGTGCCTGAACCATAGTGAGATAGTGCCTGAACCATAATGAGATAGTGCCTGAACCATAGTGAGATTTGCCTGAACCATAGTGAGATAGTGCCTGAACCATAATGAGATGGTGCCTGAGCCATAGTGAGATATGCCTGAACGATAGTGAGATTTGCATGAACAATAGTGAGATAGTGCATGAACCATGGCGAGATTTGCCTGAACCATAGTGAGATTTACTTGAACCATAGTGAAATAGTGCCTGAACCATATTTGGATAGAGGCACGCTAATAAAATTACCGAAGTGTTTGACTTCCAATAACCAGGTGACATTGGGCTATTTCTCGCTCCAGCCAATGCACCACGACTGACACAACAAAAGGCCGTGGTATGTGCTATCCTGTCTATGAGATGGTGCATATAAAAGATGACTTGCTGCTAATCGAAAAGAGTAGCCCATGAAGTGGCGACAGTGGGTTTCCTCCCTTAATATCTGTGTGGTTCTTAACCATATGTCCGACGCCATATAACCGTAAATAAAATGTGTTGAGTGTGTCTTCCAATAATCAGAAATAGTGAGATGAACCATAGTGAGATTTGCCTGAACCATAGTGAGATAGTGCCTGAACCATAGTGAGATTTGCCTGAACCATAGTAAGATAGTGCCTGAACCATAGTGAGATAGTGCCTGAGCCATAGTGAAATTTGCCTGAACCATAGTAAGATAGTGCCTGAACCATAGTGAGATATGCCTGAAGCATAGTGAGATTTGCCTGAACCATGTTTGGATAGAGGCACGCTAATATTACCGAAGTGTCTGACTTCCAATAACCAGGCTATTTCTCGCTCCAGTCAATGCACCACGACTGGTACATCAAAGGCCGTGGTATGTGCTATCCTGTTTATGAGATGGTACATATAAAAGATCACTTGCTGCTAGTCGAAAAGTGCGTCTTCCAATAACCAGAAATAGTGAGATGAACCATAGTGAGATTTGCCTGAACCATAGTAAGATAGTGCCTAAACCATAGTGAGATAGTGCCTGAACCATAGTGGGATTTGCCTGAACCATAGATAGTGCCTGAACCATAGTGAGATAGTGCCTGAACCATAGTGAGATTTGCCTGAACCATAGTAAGATAGTGCCTGAACCATAGTGAGATGGTGCCTGAACCATGTTTGGATAGATAGAAAGAAAGAAATGTTTTAATGACGCACTCAACACATTTTATTTACGGTTATATGGCGTCAGACAGATTAAGGACCACAAAGATATATAGAGAGAAAACCCGCTGTCGCCATTTCATGGGCTAAACTCTTCGATTAGCAGCAAGGGTTCTTTTATATGCACCATCCCACAGACAGGATAGTACATACCACGGCCTTTGATATACCAGTCATGGTGCACTGGCTGGAACGAGAAATAGCCCAATGGGCCCACCGACGGGGATCGATCCCAGACCGACCGCGCATTGAGCGAGAGCTTTACCACGGGGCTACGTCCCGCCCCATGATTAGATAGAGGCACGCTAATAAAATTACCGAACCTAACCTAAACTAATCAGATTTTTACTGTCATATATGCTATTCTGAAGTTGAGCACTTGCTCGAGGTGAGACGGTAGTCTTATGTTTTTAACGACACCACTAGAGCACACTGATTTATTAATCATCGGCTGTTGGATAGACCGCAGTCCAATTCATATCTCCCATCAGCGTGAACCACTGAGATGTACCCCGGGCCTCGCCTATATCAAATTAGGATATAGTAATCTAGTTAGTAGCTTAATTTTCCACTGCCATCTTTTACATGAAACATTATTCTTGCATATCGTGGTATATACTATCCTGTCTGTGGGGTGAAAGGTTTGTTTTGTTTAACGACACCACTAGAGCACACTGATTTATTAATCATCGGCTGTTGGATAGACTGCAGTCCAATTCATATCTCCCATCAGCGTGAACCACTGAGATGTACCCCGGGCCTCGCCTATATCAAATTAGGATATAGTAATCTAGTTAGTAGCTTAATTTTCCACTGCCATCTTTTACATGAAACATTATTCTTGCATATCGTGGTATATACTATCCTGTCTGTGGGGTGAAAAGGTTTGTTTTGTTTAACGACACCACTAGAGCACACTGATTTATTAATCATCGGCTGTTGGATAGACTGCAGTCCAATTCATATCTCCCATCAGCGTGAACCACTGAGATGTACCCCGGGCCTCGCCTATATCAAATTAGGATATAGTAATCTAGTGAGTAGCTTAATTTTCCACTGCCATCTTTTACATGAAACATTATTCTTGCATATCGTGGTATATACTATCCTGTCTGTGGGGTGAAAGGTTTGTTTTGTTTAACGACACCACTGGAGAACATTGATTAATTAATCATCGGCTAATGGATGTCAAACATATGGTTATTCCGACTCGTAGGCATCAAAGGAAACCCGCTACATTTCTCCTAATGCAGCAAGAAATCTGTTATATGCACATTCCAACAGACAGGAAAGCACATACCACAGCATTTGTCCAGTTATGGTGCACTGGTTGGAATGAGAGAAAAAAGCAATCAGTCGAATGGATCCACCGCCCCTGTCTGTGGGATGCTGCATATATAGTATCCCTTGCTGTTACTCGAACACAGTAGCCCACAGTCCTTTCGCATTACCTGTATAGTCCTTATATTAACAATATGTCCGACTTCATATAATCATAATTAAAATGTGTTGAGTGTGCGGGGTCAAATAACACATTCCTTCCTTTCTATTCCTTCAGGGCGGGACGAGGCCCAGTATCTGTATAGTCCTTATATTAACCATATGTCCGACTCCATATAATCATAATTAAAATGTGTTGAGTGTGCGGCGTCAAATAACACATTCCTTCCTTTCTATTCCTTCAGGGCGGGACGTAGCCCAGTATCTGTATAGTCCTTATATTAACCATATGTCCGACTTCATATAATCATAATTAAAATGTGTTGAGTGTGCGGCGTCAAATAACACATTCCTTCCTTTCTATTCCTTCAGGGTAAGTAATGGGTATTGCGGTCCTTTCTATTAACATATGTCGCGACTTCATATAATCATAATTAAAGAATGGTTGAGGTGCGGCGTAAATAAAAACATTCCTTGTATTTGATTCCTCAGGGCCGACGTGTAGCCCCAGATTTGATAGTCTTTATAATACCATATTCGGTATAATATAATCATAATAAAATGTTGTTGAGGGTGCGGGCGTTCAATAACACCTTCCTTTCTTTTCTATTCCTTCAGGCCCGACGTAGCCCAGTATCTGTATAGT
>NW_024536972.1:0-6815 GCF_016097555.1 Gigantopelta aegis | reverse complement strand
AATCATTAGACAATGTTATAATAATAATCAGTTTTAATAGTAAAATTCATATCACAGGACAATCCCACTAAAAGAGTTATCATTAATCCATAACTGTTAAGTCTCATGATGATGACATGTCCAATTGTGATAGATGATGCTCACCCTATAAGCATCTTAATTCTTCATATTTATGGGATTTAACAGTTTTTATAAATTACAAAATAGTCTTTTCAAGAATTAGTGCTATGAATTGTATTCATGTCAAAGGAGGACATAAATAAGGAGATAATAATAACACAGTTCCTTGATTACACCACAAGGTTCTGGTTAGGGTCATCAACTTCCAAACAACATATAGATGCCCTGAATAGAAGAGATGATAAGTAAGAAACAGACAGACAAAGGAGGTCTTACTTAAAATTATAAGTACACTTGTCATTGACTATTACAGTAATTATAAATGAGCAATGGAACTTATACTAACTAGAGCATAATTCTAAGATTTTGCTTGAAACATTCACATACAATTGGCATATCTTCCTTCTATTAACACAAACATCAATAACAATACATATAATATAATTGTTATTCATAAGCCATCCAATGTGGTCAATAATATTGTTTATGGTAGGTAATGTTAATGAAACAGTTCAGTGTTTTCCCAAAATCTTTCAAATACATTATATAATTAATAAAGATCAGGCTATTTTGTAATATATTGCCATTATCAGCCATTTATCTAGGCAGACTCAAGTCAACATATATACTAGTAGTACAGAAGAGATATATGTACATAATGATAACATTGAAGACAAATACATCATAAATGATGCCCTCAAGCTTAATGACGTTTATGGCAATTGGCCAAAATGACTAGATACATTGAACATCTTAATTACTTTGTTTTTGTTAAAATTGTAAAAAATTTGTAAAAAAAAACTGTTCACATAGGATGATCATTATAATAACTTGAATAATCATTTAGTTTAAAGTTTGAAATTAGTATAGCAAGGCTACCCATCCTTCTTTTGATAAGCTAAAACAGGCAGAAGAAGGTCTAGAAGCGAACTAGGCTTACTGCCACACTGGAATTTGTAGAATATGGGGCAATACTGCAATATTTACTGTTAGTGGTTATATAAAGTGTTATCCATGAGTTCTTCCTGTTTTTGCTATCCCTTGACTCTGTACTATGAAAAGAATGAAATGAGGCAATTTATTAATGTAGGAAAAATGTATTTTCATCAACTTCGTGACAATTTCACTAACAGTTTATAACCACTGTGTAACAATGCAGTACCTGCTCAACTTCCACACATTCCAATAAGGGCAGTAAGCCTATAGACCCTTCTCCGACCGTCACCTTATTAAAAAGAAGGAGGGGCTAGTCAGTTTAAGGTGGCAGTACGGTGGAAGTCAGTAGCCAATAATTTTATTATAATAATATTCATAAATTCATAAAAACACTCATTAATACATATTTGTGGTTGTTTTTTTTTAATTCTAAGTCACGTGAACTCTCGCTATATCTAAGTATGCTAGAGGAAGGATAGAAACATAATGACATACCTCTTCACATTCCAGTGGTTTCGTAGCTTAACAAGTACAAAACTGTTGTACTAAGGTACATTTATCTTAGCTCAATACTACGCACAGGTAGAACAACCCAACCCAACATGTGTACGAGTAATCCTATGAAGCCAATTTTTAAAAATGACGTTCGGTTCTCCGAAGGCTCTCAAAGATTTGACTCTGATTAGTGTATCTCAGAAAATATAGCCGTAATTCAAAAAAGCTTCTATGATTATAGATCCCCCAATATAACTGTAATAGCAAGGTACGTTTCTAATCTCTACCTATAAGAAGTTTTAGAAAAATGTACCTTGTTCTGTATAATGTTACTCCAGTAACTCTTGATTGATACGTGCAATTGTTTTAAAATTTTTTTATCGAAGTTAAAGACCATTGATATAATGTAGTAGTCAAAGGATGATATTAAAACAAGAAAAGATATAGAAATTATATAGGAAAAAGTTAAGCCTATGAATATTATTAACGCCACCGTACAGCCACCTTAAATGCAAATTTAAATTGTATTGTATATTTAAATTTAAATTCTATGTATGCAACAAAATCACTAATCATTACTTAAAGAATGAGTATTTACAGTTAGTTCAGTCATTTCTGTATATCTAATCATCATAGTTAATTTTGTATCAGCTCCTCTGGATTTCTTTCAGTCTGTTGATTCCCTTGATCATTCCTCTGTTTGATATGAGATCTGTATTAAGCCAAATCAACATTATTGAAATACCAGAAACAGTTACAAAGGAAAAAAACGATCGACTGAAATGTTTTGGTTTCTAAGTCAACAGAACTGAGAAGAAAATTTTGATATATAATATAATATACCATATAAATAATCCCCAAATAGTAACATCTAAAAATAAGAATACAAATCCATCCAAAGCCTTTCCAAATAGGACATGATCTCATCATCGTCATCTTCACAACTGCAACAACATTAATTACCTTTATTAGTATAGTCCCTGTTGGAACAAATAACCGATATAGCAGGAAAATGAACATGCTACCAATCAAAATACGTCCAGGATAAGCCATTAAAGCTATTATAACCAAAAGCCATGATAGACTAGATAAAACAATCCCAAATAGTAATAGAAGTGTTGATCTTTATTTGAAAGCATTTGGCATGAGTTGCAGTCACAGGCTAGTATCTTATTACATGCTAAGACTATTGACGTTATTACTGTTAAAAAATGCATTTACTATAAAAAAAAACTACAGCCATAACAGGCATAGGGAAGAGAGATAAGAAGTTTTCGTAAGAATTGTGACGGTATTTCAAAATAGGGCGAAGTCTGTAATAGTAATTACCAGTTACAGCTATGCCATAATAGGATATAATGCTTTTTTGAAGAAAAAAGAAAAGCATGAATTCACTTTTAGTTCTAGTTGCTGTTTTTGTCATCTTTGGGCACATATTTCTCTACAATCTCTTCAGATAATTTCCTAACTGTTCTCGATTTTTCTTTGAACCACATAAGCACATGAGCTATTAAAATACAGGTAAAAGTTGTGATGAATAGCCATGCTGCTATGATTTGTCTTGCTATGTCATAATAATGATTTTTGATATATCTGCGGTTCATTAATGTTACGAGCAACGTAGAAAACCCTGTGAGTTCCTCCAATTGACTTAAACTAAAGTAGAATGTAAAGAAATTTATTCAACAAATAAAATTAGTTAAGTTACCTGTGAAGTTAGAACTAGTAATAAAACTATCTGTGTCATTTATTATTGCAAGGATCAGGAACTACAAAAACACTTCACCAATGTCACCTAACTCTGCAAGTTCAAATGTTAGTGCTTTAAACAGATGATAGTCGATACAAAGAAAATAGGCATTATCAGCCCAAATGTAGATATAATCTGCAAGTATTATTAGTAAATTATTACTAGTTTTCTTGAAGGCAATAATAGACTTTCACATAATGGGGAGCTGCCTTATCTTGAGGATAGAAAGTTTCCTTTATTCTTAGTATGTTGTCAGTACTTGTTTTATTGAGCTAAAAGCAGATATGAAAGATGGTAAATCCTTAGCACAAGACATGTTAGCAGCAGATTCTGAAACAAAAGCATGGAAATTTATCGAGAGTACAAACAAAATTAAAATAATCCTTTCTTGCCATGTTGAGCTCTGTATACTGTGTTTATGATCCTATGCATATTATACTCTCATTTGACAGAAAATAGAATTCACAGCATCAATTCTTGGAAAAGATTTATATCAAAATTTATAAAAGAAGCTATTAATTCCCATGATCCATGAGGACCAATATATGACTTCTCAGTTTTCATATAATCAACCCTTTCCAGAAATTAACTCTGGGCAGGATTGCCTGTAGCGGGATAGGCGAGGATAAGCAAACAACTGCCTCAAGGATCCCCAGGATTTCCCGTTCTCTATAAATTCTATTTGTTATCACCAAGAAAGGTTATGATACGACAACCCTTTACCCTCCCTTATCAATATGGTACCATATAGTCTATATATGTTTGTGCTATTTATAATAATATTATGTAACTTTGTTTTCTGCAAATATTATAATTAATATACAACATTTTTTACTCTTAATAAGGGATTCAAATAATAGGGAGGGTTTAGTTTGTTCTTCTTAAATTTCCCAAGGCACAACAGTTACACTTTGAGAGGCATATTACTCATAACATAATGATAAAGTAATTAGATGATTTGTTAAAAACAAACATCCAATTTTGCCACAAATTAATAATAATAATGATCTATAAACAGAATTATAGCACTCCCGAGGTTATAACTCAAGAGCTAGTACATACTATATTTACTGAGGTTTATAAATCATCTGTAATTTTTAAATTTGAAGATATTTTTAAAACTACCATTACTTCAAAATTGACATGATTGGCTTACTTGACAATCCTAATGTTTCAATGAGTACTCCTGTTAGTCCATTTACTGATTATCTTGCATGGCATGGCATGCAAAACATTCCTATTTTTTGTGTGTCTACTTACTAATAGTTTTAGTTTTTTAAAAACTTTTTGAGCACTATTGCTGGAGCTACTGTCAATTTTCATTTTGCTTTCTTTTCAGTAACACCTATATAGATGTAGTGTGGATGTAGGTAAGAAACTATTTAAAGGTTTAGGGATACTGTATTAATTTTAGGGTTTTTGTGTACAGTGACTTGTTCCACAAACATCACCTCTCACAATAAACATGTCATTCTAAGAATTCTTGGTTTTGATTATGCACAAATATAATCATTTCCAAGAATTACCACTGTACTGGGATAAGTCAAAGCAACCACTGACCTTCCAAGAATTACCACTGACCCAGGGGGTGGGACTATATACCTGTTTTGGGATAAGATAAATAACTAAACTTATGAACTATAGCATAGTTATAAGATATAGAGCTTTATTGGTAGTACTATTTCTTCTTTCATGAAGAAAATCAACCTGAATCTGTCTAGTAATCCAGGTATCTGTCCAATCATTGTTCATTTTCTTCATGAAGACAAAAATAGAGATAACTACAATAATGCACTGAAGATAAACTATTAGGATTGTAATAACTCATGTACTTACTACACACAGGACATTATTACCTGGTATATCAGTATTATCATCACTTGAAGAAAATACCACATCCAAACAACAGTGGTAAGAACTACATAACTCATCCTTTCAAGATTACAGTCTGAAGTATGCAGACTTTGGTGATATATAATGTTCTCTCTCTTCTTTCATTAGAAGGTAGAGTGTATGCTCTTCAAATGATTGATATAGAGTTTAAGGAAAAAAGTTAGAAGTGTTTTTATATCCTTCATCTCAAGGACAAGATATGGAGACAGAGAAAGAAGCAGATGATCAGTTTATTGTTATGGGCAATCATTAGGAAAAAACATAAGAGAAAGCGTTCTCTAACTATTACTTAAACGAAATTAATATTATAAACAAGTTTATTACAAAGGATACAAAATAATAAACATCAAGGTAAGTGTGTTTAAAGGATATTGATAAAGAATTTCCTCAAGGGTATCATAATTATGTAATAATTATATTGTATAATGATAATTATAGTATTGTATACACTAAGTGACACTGTAGTATAAAAAAACTCATATTGTTTATTAATATAGGAAACAGAACAAAGATTTTATTAATTGCCATAGCTACAGAGTGTCCCTTTTCTATATGGTATTTATACTGTGTTGTAAAGTTTGTAATTGTGTTGTATTTGATGGCCATATAAGACTTCTTTGTTGATACATGCCTTACTAAGAATTAACCTGGGAGGGATTCCTTGTAGGCCTAGATAACAAAAGAACCCCACCTCTGGACTTCATGTTCTATAAATTTCTATTGCTTTTTTATCATCAGGGAAAGTTGTGATAAGACAAACCCTTTACACTACCTTATATGATATGGTCACATGGAATATACTTAAGGTATATGCTATTTGTGTTAGATATATTAATAACTTTTAATATTAGTTTTGTATAATGTTATATACAACAACTTTATACTCTATACTGAGGGACAACAAATGAAGGAGAAAGGTTTATTTGGTTCCTTTTAAAAAATTCTTAATGCCTAACAGTTAACTTTTGAGAGGCATTTTGCGTCATAAACGTAATTACTTGATTTCTAAAACAAACATCCAATTTTTGTCGCAAATTAATATCAATGACCTAATGCTATATAAGCAGTACTAGTGTATTTCTAACATTCTCAAAGTTGTAAGGTCAAGAGCATACTATTTTAAATGTTATACTATTTTCATTGAGTTTTTTTTTTTGTCTGTAATTGTAAAACTTAGTAGACTACTTTAAAAACGACCATGATGGATTTAGTTGACAATCTAATTTATAATGAGTAACATGGTTTACCTCCTTACCTCCCATTAGTCCACTTGGTTCGCTTGTCTGGACTAGCATGTTTTTATATGTGCCAGACATTCCCATTTGTTTATGTGTCTGCTTTATTATAGTTTAGTTAGAAAAAGAAAACGATTTTTTTTTTTAACACTATTGCAGAGACTACTGTAATATTCATTGTTGCTTTCTTTTCATCGACACTTATATAGACTGTAGTGTGATGTAAGAAGGCTCTTTAAATAAGGTTTAGGGATACTGTGTTAATATTAGGGAGTGTACCACTGGCTTGTTCCACAAACATTACCTGTTACAATAACATGATATTCTAAGAATTCCGGTTTTGATTATACACCAAATATAATCCTTTCCAAGAATTACCACTGTAC
>NW_024536971.1:0-8155 GCF_016097555.1 Gigantopelta aegis | reverse complement strand
ATAGATTTCTAATAAAGCACGTGGTACTGATAGCAAATTACACAATAAAATAGTTATAAAACCAAATAATTGTGTCTCCCCAGACTTTCTTTCGCTTGAAACGGCGGGACATAACAAATGACACAATAAAATAGTCACTATACGGTCTTCTTTCCCGTGTGTAGAGGACAGGAATCAACACAAATTGCACAATTTAAAACAGAAAAACTATGCAGAGATAGAAGAGAAACTGTTTCTCCCAAGCGGTCTTCTTGTTATGTTTTCACGGTTTAGAAGCATGAATGTACCCAAAAAAAACGTAACTAAACCTTTACCTCTTGTCTTTTCTCAGCTGTGTTACGTTGAAAGGGCACAGACAGAGCATAGCCAAATTAAACAATAAAACAGTATAAGGACCAGGATAATTCTCTTCTCTCCAAGCATTTTTTTTTTTTTTCGCTTGACAAATGGCTGTGGACATAACAAAATGACCAATAAAACAGTCGCTATCCTCGAATACATTTGTCCTCCCCATCCTTCCTACTTTTTAAGGGTTACGTATCAACTCTCTCTTAAGCTTCCGGTTTCCCTGTTGCTAACCAGCCCTTACTTTTAAACGGGTCGAGAATTGTAACGAGTTCCAAATAAAAACAGTGCATCAGCCCCTACTCCATGTCTTCATCACTTAGCCTTAGTTTCGTTTTTAATGGTGTAACAATTATATGCACAAAAAGTATGATTTTTGGTGAGGGGTGTTTTATATATGAAACGAGGGGCTTTAGGCTTTTGTGGGGGGAAAATACAATAACGAAAAAAAGTACGTGCAGTTATTTTCTTTTGTCTTTTTTAAAAACTTTTTTTTTCTTTTTTGTTTTGGGGCTGGGGCGGGGGTCTAGGGGGAGTTATTCTATCCCACTACTCCTCAATTCGTTATGAAGCTTACTAGTTCATTACTTACTGCCCCTCCAGATCTATCCACTACGCTTAAATATACCTTACATATTCACTGGATTCTGAACCTCCAGCCTCCGAGTTCGATGTTTGCTATCGTTTGTACTATTCCACCAATGACCTGGCGCTATCAGTGAGGTGATGCTTCGAGACGTTCAAAATAGAGGGTCTCCCTTGTTTTTGGATGATGGAACTTATACGTAATTACACATATTGTGAACGTGCACAACGGTGGCAACGGCACCTAGAAACACAATAACATATAGATTTTCTAATAAAGCACGTGGTACTGAAGCCAATTTACACAATAAAACAGTTATAAAACCAAATAATTGTGTCTCCCCAGACTGTTTGTTTCGCTTGAAACGAAAGAGGGGAACGACGGCGGAACATAACAATTGACACAATAAAATAGTCCAACTATACGGTCCTTCTTTTACACGTTTTTGAGAGTACAGGAACAACAATTGGGCAACTTAAAATCAGAAAACTAAGGATGAAACCTGTTACCTCCCAAGCCTTGTTTTGATGGTTTTCACACGGTTAGAGAAGCATTGAAATTGACCCCAAAAAAACGTAAACTACCTACCTCCTTGTGTCTTTTTCTCAGCTTTTTTACGTTTAATAAAAGGGCCAGGAGCAATAGCAAATTAACACAATAAAACAGTGATAAGACCAGATAGTTCTCTCTCTCGCAGCATTTTTTTTGGTCGCTTGACATGGCCGTGACATAACAAATGGACACAATAAAGACAGGTCGCTAGTCTCGATACATTTGATCTCCCCAGCCTTCCTACTTTTGTAACGGGTTAGTATCAACCTCCTGCTTTAACCCGGTTCCCTCTTTCTAACCAGCCTTACTTTTAAAGGGTCGAGAATTGTAACAAGTTCCAAAATAAAACAGATGATTAACCCTACTCCATTGTCTCTCCTTAGCCTTAGTTCGTTTTAAGTGTACAAAATTATGCACAAAAAGTATGATTTTTGGTGAGGTTTATAAGAAAAGAGGAATTTGTAGGCTTTTGTGGGGGGGGTGAAACCATAAAGAAAAAAAGTTGCAGTTTTTTCTTTTGCCTTGTCTTTTTTAAACTTTTTTTTTTCTTTTTGTTTGGGGCGGGGGTCGGATCGGGAGTATTCTATCCACTACTCCTACCTTTCATTCCTGCGCTTCCTATTCACATTACATATGGGACATCCACATTACAAACAATTATTTTTTTAAATAATAACTTACCTTTAACTGGATTCGAACCACCAGCCTCCAGCTCGATCTTTGCATCGCTTTGTACCATCGTCTCAACCGACTGCGCTACAGCGAGAAGATGGCTTGAGACGTTCAAATATAGGTAGTCAATTGTTTTGGATGATGGAACCGTTTAAAACACGTAATTACACATTTGTGAACGTGCACAACGTGCTCAACGCAAACCTAGGAACACAATTATAAATATAGATTTCTAATAAAGCACGTTGGTACTGATAGCAAATTACACAATAAAAATAGTTATAAACCCAAATATTGTGTCTCCACCAGACTTCTTTCTTTCGCTTGAAAAACGGCGGGCACATAACAAAAATGACACAATATAAACCCAGTCCACTAGTCTACGGTGTTCTTTCACGTTTTTAGAGGACAGGAAGCAACCAAATTGCACATTAAAACAGAAAACTAAGGCCAGAAGAAACCTGTTTCTCCCCAGCCTTGTTATGTTTTCACGGTTTAGAAGCATTGAATTGTACCCCAAAAAAAAACGTAACTAACCTACCTCCTTGTCTTTTCTCAGCTTTGTTTACGTTTAAAAAGGCGAGCAGAGCATAGCAAATTACACAATAAAACAGTTATAAGACCAGATAATTCTCTCTCTCCAGCATTTTTTTTCGCTTGACATGGCGTGACATAACAAATGACACAATTTACAAAAAACAGTCGCTAGTCTCGATACATTTGTCTCCCCACCTTCCTACGTTTTAAGGGTTAGTATCACCCTCTCTTTAAACCCGGTTCCCTCTTCTCAACCCAGCCTTACTTTTAAAGGGTCGAGAATTGTAACAAGTTCCAAAATAAAACCAGTGATTAACCCCTACCTCCCATGTCTTCTCCTTAGCCTTAGTTTCGTTTTTTTAAGTGTACAAATTATGCACAAAAAGTATAATTTTTGGTGAGGTTTATATAGAAAAGAGGGACTTTAGGCTTTTTGGTGGGGGGGTGGACACATGAAGAAAAAAAAGTTGCAGTTTTTCTTTGTCTTTTTTTTAAAACTTTTTTTTTTCTTTTTGTTTGGGGCGGGGGTCGGAGGGGAGTATTCTATCCACTACTCCTACCTTACATTCTGACACAGGTTCCTATTCACATTACATATGGGACATCCACATTACAAACAATTATTTTAATATAACTTACCTTTCACTGGATTCGAACCACCAGCCTCCAGCTCGATCTTTGCATCGTTTGTACCAATCGCTCAACTGACTGCGCTACAGCGAGAAAGATGCTTGAGACTTTCAAATAGAGGTAGTCACTAAGTTGTTTGGATGATGGAACGTTATACGTAATTGACACCTTTGTGAACGTGCACAACGTTGCCACGCAACCTAGGAAACACAATAAAATATAGATTTCTAATAAAAGCACGTGGTACTGATAGCAAATTACACCACAATAAAATAGTTATAAAACCAAATAATTGTGTCTCCCCCAGACTTGCTCTTTCGCTTGAAACGGCGGGGACATAACAAATGACACAATAAATAGTCACTATACGGTCTTCTTTCACGTTTTTAGAGGACAGGAAGCAAACAAATTGCACATTAAAACAGAAACTAAGGCAGAAACCGTTTCTCCCAAGCCTTGTTATGTTTTCACGGTTTAGAAGCATTGAATTGTACCCAAAAAAAAAACGTAACTACCTACCTACCTCCTTGTCTTTTTCTCAGCTTTGTTACGTTTTAAAAGGGCAGAGCATAGCAAATTACACAATAAAACAGTTATAAGACCAGATAATTCTCTCTCTCAGCAGCATTTTTTTATTTTTTTTCGCTTGACATGGCCGTGACATAACAAATGACACAATAAAACAGTCGCTAGTCTCGATACATTTGTCTCCCCCAGCCTTCCTACGTTTTAAGGGTTAGTATCAACCTCTCTTTAACCCGGTTCCCTCTTTCTAACCCAGCCTTACTTTTAAAGGGTCGAGAATTGTAACAAGTTCCAAAATAAAACCAGTGATTAACCCTACTCCATGTCTCTCCTTAGCCTTAGTTCGTTTAAGGTACAAATTATGCACAAAAAGTATAATTTTTGGTGAGGTTTATATAGAAAAGAGGGAATTTAGGCTTTTGTGGGGGGAAAACATAAAGAAAAAAAAGTTGCCAGTTTTTTCTTTTGTCTTTTTTTAAAACTTTTTTTTTCTTTTTGTTTGGGCGGGGGTCGGAGGGGATATTCCTCAATCCACTACTCCTACCTTCATTCTGAGGTTCCTATTCACATTACATATGGGACATCCACATTACAAACAATTATTTAAATATAACTTACCTTTCACTGATTCGAACCACCAGCCTCCAGCTCGATCTTCTGCATCGTTTGTACCAATCGCTCACCGACTGCGCTACAGCGAGAAGATGCTTGAGACTTCAACTAGAGTAGTCACTTGTTTTGGATGATGGAACGTTATACGTAATTACACATTGTGAACGTGCACAACGTGCAACGCAACCTAGGAACACATAAAATATAGATTTCTACTAAAGCCCGTGGTACTGATAGAAAATTACACAATAAAATAGTTATAAAACCAAATAATTGTGTCTCCCCAGACTTTTCTTCTCTTCTTGCGCTTGAAAACGGCGGGGGGGACATAACAAATGACACAATAAAATACAGTCACTATACGGTACTTCTTTCACGTTTTTAGAGGACAGGAAGCAACAAATTGCACATTAAAACAGAAACTAAGGCAGAAACCTGTTTCTCCCAAGCCTTGTTATGTTTTCACGGTTTAGAAGCATTGAATTGTACCAAAAAAAACAAACGATAACTAACCTACCTCCTTTGTCTTTTCTCAGCTTTGTTACGTTTTTTTAAAAGGGCAGAGCATAGCAAATTACACAATAAAACAGTTATAAGACCAGATCATTCTCTCTCTCCAGCATTTTTTTTTTTCGCTTGGACATGGCGTGACATAACAAATGACGACAATAAAAACAGTCGCTAGTCTCGATACATTTGTCTCCCCGCCTTCCTACGTTTAAGGGTTAGTATCAACCTCTCTTTAACCCGGTTCCCTCTTTCTAACCAGCCTTACTTTTAAAGGGTCGGAATTGTAAACGGTTCCAAAAATAAAACAGTGATTAAACCTACTCCCCATGTCTCTCCTTAGCCTTAGTTTTTTTTTTCGTTTTAAGTGTACAAATTATGCACAAAAAGTATGATTTTTGGTGAGTTTATATAGAAAGAGGGGCTTTAGGCTTTTGTGGGGGGGGGAAACATTCAAGAAAAAAAAGTTGCAGTTGTTTCTTTTGTCTTTTTTAAAACGGTAGAAACTTTTTTTTTCTTTTTGGTTTGGGGAGCGGGGGTCCGGAGGGGGAGTATTTCTTATCCACTACTCCTACCTTCATTCTGAGTTCCTATTCACGATTACATATGGGACCTCGCACATTACAAAACAATTATTTAAATATAAACTACCTTTCACTGGATTTCGAACCACCAGCTCCAGCTCGGATCTTTGCATCGTTTGTACCAATCGCTCCAACCGACTGCGCTACAGCGAGAAGATGCTGAGGACCCGTTCCATAGAGGTAGTCACTTGTTATTGGATGATGGAACGTTATACGTAATTACACATTGTGAACGTGCACAACGTTGCAAAAACGCAACCTAGGACAACACCAATAAAATTTTAGATTATCTAATAAAACACGTGGTACTGATAGCAAATTACACAATATAAAATAGTTATAAAACCAAATAATTGTGTCTCTCCCCAGACTTTCTTTTTTTTCGCTGTGAAACGGCGGCCGCGACAGAACAAATGACACAATATTTAAATAGTCACTATACGGTCTTCTTTCACGTTTTTTAGAGGACAGGACCAGCAACAAATTGCACATTAAAAACAGAAACTAAGGCAGAAAGAAAACAGTTTCTCCCAAGCCTGTTGATGTTTTCACGGTTTAGAAGCATTGAATTGTACCCCAAAAAAAACGTACGTAACTAACCTACCTCCTTGTCTTTTCTCAGCTTTGTCGATACGTTTTAAAAGGGCAGGAGCATAGCAAATTACACAATACAAAACAGTGTATAAGACCAGTAACTTCTCTCTCTCCAGCATTTTTTTCGCTTGACATGGCGGGTGACATAACAAATGACACAATAAAAACACAGTCGCTAGTCTCGATCCATTTGTCTCCCAGCCTTGCCTACGTTTGTAAGGGTAGTATCAACCTCTCTTTAAACGCAACGGGTTCCCGCTTTCTAACCAGCCTTACTTTTAACGGGTCGAGAATTGTAACAAGTTTCCAAAAATAAAAAACAGTGATTAAACCCCTACTCCATGTCTCTCCTTAGCCTTAGTTCGTTTTTAAGTGTACAAATTATGCACAAAAAAGTTATGATTTTTGGTGAGGTTTATATAGAAAAGAGCGGACTTTAGGCTTTTGGTATGGGGGAGGAAACATAAAGAAAAAAAGTTGCAGTTTTTCTTTTGTCTTTTTTTAAAAGCTTTTTTTTTTCTTTTTGTTTGGGGCGGGTGTTTTTGTCGGAGGGGAGTATTCTATCCACTACTCCTACCTTCATTCTGAGCTTTCCTATGTCACATTACATATGGGCCATCCACATTACAAACAATTATTTAAATATAACTTACCTTTCACTGGATTCGAACCACCAGCCTCCAGCTCGATCTTTGCATCGTTTGTACCAATCGCTCAACCGACTGCGCTACAGCGAGGCAGATGCTTGAGACGTTCCAAATAGAGGTAGTCACTTGTTTATGGATGATGGAACGTTATACGTAATTAACATTGTGAACGTGCACAACGTTGCAAACGGCAACCTAGGAACCACAATAAATATAGATTTTCTAATAAAAAGATAAAGCACGTGGTACTGATAGCAAATTACACAATAAAATAGTTATAAAACCAAATAATTGTGTCTCACACCAGGGACTTTACTTTCGCTTGAAACGGCGGGACATAACAACTGACACAATAAAAAATCCAGTCACTTTTTATACGGTCTGTCTTTCACGTTTTTTTAGAGGACAGGAAGCAACAAATTGCCACATTAAAACCGAAACTAAGGCAGAAACCTCAAGTTTGATCCCAAGCTTTTGTTATGTTTTCACGGTTTAGAAGCCTTGAATTGTACCCCAAAAAAACACGTAACTAACCTACCTCCTTGTCTTTTCTCAGCTTTGTTACGTTTTTTAAAAGGGCAGGAGCATATAGCAAATTACACAATAAAACAGTTATAAAGACCAGATAATTCTCTCTCTCCAGCATTTTTTTTCGCTTGACATGGCGTGACCCTACCAAACATGACACAATAAAACAGTCGCTAGTCTCGATACATTTGTCTCCCCAGCCTTCCTCCGTTTTAAAGGCGTATAGTAATCCACCTCTCTTTAACCGGGTTGCCCTCTTTCTAAACCACCCTTACTTTGTAAGTGTTCGAGAATTGTACCGAGATGCCAAAATAAACCAGTTGAGTAAAAAAAAAAACAACCCTACTCCATGTCTCTTCCCTTAGCCTTAGTGCGTTTTAAGTGTACAATTACATTCACAAAGTAAATATGATTGTTTGGTGAGATGTTTATATAGAAATAGAGGGGCTTTAGGCTTTTGTGTGGGGGAAACATTGGAAGAGGAATAACAAGTTGGCAGTTTTTTCTTTTGTCTTTTTTTTAAAACTTTTTTGTTCTTTGTTTGGGGGCGGGGGGTCGGAGGGGAGTATTATCCCACTACTCCTACCCTTCATTCGAGCTTCCTATTACATTAATATGGGACCTCCCATTTACAAACAATATTTGAAATAAAACTTACCTTTCTGGATTACGAACCACAGCCTCACAGCTCGATCTTTGCATCGTTTGTACCATCGCTCAAACCCCGACTGCGCTACAGCGAGAAGATGCTTGAGACGTTCAAATAGAGGTAGTCACTTGTTTTGGATGATGGAACGTTATACGTAATTACACATTGTGAACGTGCACAACGTGCA
>NW_024536970.1:0-6580 GCF_016097555.1 Gigantopelta aegis | reverse complement strand
CTCTCAATACTGTATGGCTCATTATCTGCAGCAGTTCATTCTGTATTTCCCCGCTCGTGATGTTTTGCTTCCGGGCTAGCCAGCTCTTTAATGTTGCAACGTCTTCTGCACGAAGTTCAAGTAGTTTCTTGTAGTTGCCTTCCGATGATTCTTTACCACGGAGTGGAAGTCCTTGTTCTGCCACAAACATCAACGTGGAGATCAGCTTCACTAGCGCCACTCGAGCTTGAACTTGATCGGCCATCACACCACTGCTGATCTGAGCGCTAACAGATTGCTGCGTCTTGTGAAACTTGATGATCTCTAGCGATAAGCGATGACTGTTTGACTTCTCATGTGCATCAAACTTCTTGATGGTCTTCTTCCAATTCGTAAAACCTCTTGCAACAAAAGACTCCTCTCCACATTTAGTGAGCTCGGACAGCTTCTTCCGTTTTGCTGTAATGCATACATGACACAGAACCCCTCCAGTTTTTGAGTCGAAGTGCAACCAATGATAGTTGGAGAACCAGCGTTGCTGAAATTTCAGATTTTTCTTCGCAAGTTTCTGTGATGGAATACAGCTGTTATCTGGTTGATACGGTTCATCTGGGATGTCCTGCTCGTGTTCGCCTCTAGTGGACGCAGCTTCAGGGACAGAATTAGGCACAGTCCCAGACCTATAACAGCCGAGAGAGAGAGAGAGAGAAGGCAACTAAATAGGCATAACACACATGCATACAAATTACCCACACAAGATATTATAAAATATGCATCAAAAGTTCATTTATCATAGCTGTTATTAATGAAACAGGGTTCCCACGGACAGGGAAAATCAGGGAAAATTGGGAAAAAATCCAGGTCTGGAAAAATCAGGGAATTTGATCATTTGGGGAAAATCAGGGACAAATCATGGAATACATTTACAGTAACTAAAAAGAAATCAATTTGGATTATTTATCAAGGTACAAACATTGACATGAAAGCCTATTCAACTTGTGGAAAAACACACATTATTATTACACTGATAAACTCACCTTGATTCAGAAGACGTGTCTTCCTGTTTATTATCAATTACTATCGCTGGCACTGACTGCTCGGGAAGACTAGAGTTGTCATTTTCTGCAGTTTTCAAATTCGTGGTAACAGGTGCAAAGAATTTACGTATATCCATCTTTCAATAAAATCCGTACGTGGTTTGTTTAACTTAATCTAGTACTATTGAAACAACGTGTTTCATATATTTGTAATCCAAGCAAATCCCTGTGAATTAATTAGTTACGTTGCACGTGACGTGCTACACGTGTAATGTAGTTGCCAAAGTGACGTGTTTCACTGTGTTTGAAAGTTACTGTAAATGTGAAATATTTGCGTCCGATTTATTTTGCGGATTTCGCGGTAGGCTTACTTCTAAAACCGCAAAATTAAATCGTCCACAAGTATTTCTTCCATATATGTTCAACATACAGCAAGGGAAAAATCGCAAAATTAAATCTTAGCAAAATTGCCTCCTGGTCAAAACCGCAAAATTTAATAGCCGCAAATATTTCATGTTTTACAGTAGACTATTCACACTCTGGAGACATAAAAAATCAATAAATCAAATATATATCATCCCATGTATACTGTACATGCTCAGAATATCTGAATATGGTAACATCGGGACCTCGGGCCTATATGAATAGATATTCATTCCAGATAATGTAAGATATGCAAAAGTTGACAATCCAGGTAAAAATGACCGTAAAAGTAAAACGCAAATAAATATTGTCTTGAAATATGTGATTTTTGCCATCCCAAAAAGTGGGCGGGGACATCAGATATTCTGTCCCCCCCCCACTGCTAAAAGTGGGGGGACATGTCCCCCCTCCCCCCTGTCCCCCACCAAATGACGCCCATGATCCTCGTCAGTGTAAAGCTATTTCTTGTCCCAGCCAGTGCACCACGACAGCGGTGCAGCCAATAAAAATAATAAATCAAACATTCAAGTAATTTAGCTTTGTAATTTGCATCAATATTCAGCAGTGATGGGGGGGGGGGGGGGGGGGGGGGGGGGGGGGGCAGAACGTAACCCTTGTAAAGCGTTTGCTTGATGCGCGGTCAGTCTAGGATCGATTCCCGTCAGTGGGCCCATTGGGCTATTTCTCGTTCCAGCCAGTGCACCACGACTGGTACATCAAAGGCCGTGGTATGTGCTATCCTGTCTGTGGGATGGTTTTCTCGCTAAGACTATATGTCAAAATTACCAAATGTTTGACATCCAATAGCCGATGATTAATAAATCAATATGCTCTAGTGGTGTCGTTAACCAAAACAAACCAGCCATGGTAAGATATTTCCACTGAGTGATAGAGAAATAGCCCAATGGGCCCACCGACGGGGATCGATCCCAGACCGACCGCGCATCAAGCGAATGCATTACCACTGGGCTACGTCCCGCCCCTGTACCGGCTCCCACCCAGAGCGAGTTTTAACGACTCAATGGGTAGGTGTAAGGCCACTACACCCTCTTCTCTCTCACTAACCACTAACAATTAACAACCAACCTACTATCCTGGACAGACAGTTCAGATAGCTGAGGTGTGTGCCCAAGACAGCGTGCTTGAAACTTAATTGGTTATAACAGGCCCGTAGGACGGGGGTGGCCAGGGGACCCGCCCCTCCCCCCATCCCCCAATAATTTTTCTCTTCTTTTTTTTTCTTTTTTTTTTTTTTTTTTCTTTCTTTTTTTTCTTTTTTTGGGGATAACCTTTCAATTGCTCGTTCAATTGCCCCCCCCCCCCCCCCCCCCCCCCCCCAATAATGTCCACCATGCTACGGGTCTATATAAGCACGAAAATCAGCTGAAACGAATGAAATCACAACGCATTTTTACATGGATTACAACTAATTTTGCGGGTAGAATTATAGAAATGCATGGTAAAAATGCCTCAGGTCAGTACATTTTCCCCGAATATCTCTATCGTTTTTGCCCGAATTTTAATATTTGCTCCAGTCCTTGGGGTGGCGGGCAATTGCCTCCCCTGTACCCCCGTCTGGTACGCTTATGGGGGGGGGGGGGGGACTGTATTTAAAATGGTTATGATTGCTCTTACCTTCAGTGATGTAGCAGGCGAGTAGGTCTGCCACGCATTGGCCTACCACTCGATTTGTGTGACAAACACCGAGCAGCTGTTACGTTCATTGCGAAACGTTCATAGATTCAGTCAATATTATTATTATTATTATATATATATATATATACACCTAAAGTCGCGGTTAAAAGTTTCAAGCGAACAATTGTTTAACAAGCTGTCTCTGTGGCACAGAACGAGGGGGGTGGGGGGGGGGGGGGTAGCCCAGTGGTAAAGCGCTGGCCTTGTGCGCGGTTCGTCTAGGATCGATCCCCGTCGTTGAGCACATTGGTGTATTTCTCGTTCCCGCCAGTGTACCAGTGTATATCAAAGACCATCCTGTCCTGTCTGTGAGATGGTGCATATAAAAGATCCCTTGCTACTAATAGAAAAATGTAGCGGGTTTCCTCTTTAAAATTAGCAAATGTTTGACATCCAATAATCGATGATTAATAAATCAATGTGCTATAGTGATGTTGTTAAACAAAACAAACCTTAACTTTATCTGTGGCATAGACCGGGACGTAGCCCAGTGGAAAAGCGATGGCCTGATGCGCGATCGGTCCTGGATCGATCCTCGTCAGTGGGCCCACTGGGCTGTCTGTCGTTCCAGCCAGTGCTCCACGACTGGTGTAATAAAGGTTTATACGTGGTTTATGGGATGGTGCAAACAAAAGATCCCTGTTGCTGCATTGCTGACACTGCATGTTGTATTTGTTTTTTAAAGGTGCAGACTCTAATATCAGCCCGTGAAAATGGACACCATATTTAGTTAATCTACAACCCTGCAACACCTTTGGATAAAGTGTTAACAGACAGAAGCTAAAGTATGTGATGTTTAAACAGAGAAGTACCGTCTAAAATGACGAGAGCTTCTCGGTAACAATTGTATCTCAGACGAACGTGCGTTTTTAGAGTTATGAAAAATGCATTTTGGGGTATTACCAAAACCTGGATGACCAGAATCACTTCAGGTGTAAGAAAATGAATATTCTAAATAATAAAATGTACTTCTAGACCGGTTGGTAGCCCTCTTACTATTTCTCTATTTCTTGTTTCAGCCAGTGCACCACGACTGGTATATCAAATGCCGCGGTATGTGTTATCCTGTCTGTGGGATTGTGCATATAAAGGATCCCTTGTTACTAATGAAAACAAATGTAGCGGGTTTTAAAACAAAACAAACGTTTTTCTACGCAGCTTTTTTAAATATGGCGCTCCGTCAGAGGAGAGATTTAAAAACAGAACAAGAACCAATGGCGACTAAGGTAACGTGAGAAGAATGATTTTGTATGATGTGCTTCAGTTATAATATTATTGCACATTGTGATGCATTTTAATGACTAAGGTTCAGCAGCGAACATTTTAGATTATTTATGAAGCTAGTTTTAGGTCGTCACGGTCTGACAGATTCAAGCTGTGACAGATTCTGTTGCAGAATTTGTGCCATTTTTTATTGAGAATATATTAAAAACGGGTAAATGTTTTAAAATTTATTTTATTGATACTTCATATATATTGTAAAAGGTATACGTAGATAGTGAATTACGTTTTTAATAAACGTGGACCTTTAACCACTGCGCTACTGAAGCCGCTCATGGATTATAACTAATATTATGAGTAGACTAATGGAACTACGCTGTGAAAAGATTTACTCCAAGACTGGCTGGACAGTTGTCTCCCCTACCCCCTACCTGTCTCCCGTCTCGAACGCTTACGAGGATGGGGCAGTCCTGTCTGTGGGAAAGGGCATATAAACAATTCCTTGCTGCTGATGGAAAACACAACGTAGCGGGCTTCCTCTAAGACTAAAAGATCCCTTGCGGCATTAGAAAAACAAATGTAGCGGGTTTCATTAGAAAAACAAATGTAGCGGGATTGCTCTAAGACTAAAAGATCCCTTGTTGCATTAGAAAAACAAATGTAGCGGGTTTCCTCTGATGACTACGAGTCACAATTACCAAATGCCTGATATTCAATAGCCGATGATTAATAAATCAATGTGCTCTAGTGGTGTCGTTAAACAAAACAAACTGGGGGGGGTTGTAATAGCGAGCCATACTGAATGAATAAATGAATGAATGAATTAATTAATTAATTAATTAATTAAAAATGGATGGATGGATGGATGGATGAATGAATGTTTAACGACACCCCCAGCACGAGAATACATCGGCTATTTTTTTTTAAAGTGTCAGATTAACAACCACAGTGTCAACCGAGTAGATATTCGAACGGGGGGGGGGGGGAGGAGAGGAGGGGGCGAGATTTAGTTCAGTCGGTTGAGTGTTCGCTTTAGGTGCTTGCGTCGCAGGAATGAACCACCTCGGTGGATCCAATCAGCTGACTGGGTTTTTTATTCGTTCCAACCAGTCCACCACAACTGGATAAAGGCAGTGGTATGTGCTTTCTTGTCTGTGGGAAAGTGCATATAAAAGATCCCTTTCTGCATAAGAAAAAAATGTAGCGGGTTTCCTCTGCTGAGTACGAGTCAGAATTACCAAATGTTTGACATATCCAATAGCCAATGATTAATTCATCGATGTGCTTCAGTGGTGTCGTCAAACAATACAAACAAACAAACATTGGAACAGTTTGTACAGATATGACTAGTGATTGTTCAGTACTCACCGTCACGTATCTCAGTTTTATATCGTATCACACACTGCACGATGACGTTCGGATATTACCTATTTACTGGGTGTTTAATATTGGGTGTATGACCCCAGTACACAGATATATAGCTACTATCTACGATACGCATTGCAATGTATGTGTCCTGGTGCATATGGTCGTCACGTAATCAGGTACACACGATACTATTATGACTCAGGAAACAAAGGGCAGGGAATAGAATATGTGTCATATCCACAAACACACACACACACACACACACACACACACACACACACACACACAAAAACACACAGACAAACACACACACACACACACTATATTATTAACATAATGAAAAAGATCGTCGATCGTCAAGATTTTGGGTTTGTTGGTACCTGTTTCGAAACATTGAAGGTGTTGGCCACTTCACGCTGACTTCTGCCCGTTTGCAGCATGCCAATTGCCCGTAGACGCTCATCGCGTTGCATACGCCGCATCGCAAATTCAAACAATAAAAATTACTAAAAACAAAACAATAACAACTGTATGATTAACAGAATGAAAAAGATTGACAGAAATAATGTTCCACAGTGATTAATGGACCTTCCTGGAAATTGTCAAAATCGAGAATGACACCCCCACGCACTGTGTGATGCATGTGCAAACTATGGAATGTGTTTCGGTGTGTTGATAAAGAGACCTGAACGTTCTTTACTAGGATGTCTGGTCAAAACGTATGTTTTAATATTTCAGGTTCCCCTACTTTTTTTAAGAGTATATATATTCTTCGATGTGACACCAAAAATACATAGACAAAACTACATCCATGTGGTTTTCTATTTATTACATACCCTAAATTGGAATTTTGTTTC
>NW_024536969.1:0-7436 GCF_016097555.1 Gigantopelta aegis | reverse complement strand
GACGCCACTTGGGTAAATACTGCTCGATACAGAGAGATCTAATAGATATACAGTTAGGAGAGATATTTGGATAATCGTGTTTCATCCAGTTACGGGTATTGTAGGATCCCCGTGACATTAAGCTATCTGGATTACCAGTTGTGCTGTCTAAGAAGATAAAATGTTAAGAATGAATACTGTTTAATCACCGATTACGTCAATTTCTTTTCTGTCCTTTCAGTTTATTCAATCGGTTTTCACAAACGTTAACTTTTATTCATTGATTGATTGAATTATTTATTGAAAAGTGCAGTCGCCATTATTATTTAATTTAAAGTTTGTAATTAGGATAGGGCCTCGTAAGATGGATAGCGATCATAACCGTCCATTTCATTTCACTTCAACTTATTTTCGTGCTTATATCCAATTAAGGTTCAAGCACACTGTCCTGGGCACATACCTCAGCTATATGGGCTGTCTGTCCAGGACAGTGGGTTAGTGGTTAGTTGGAGAGAAGAGGGTGTAGCGGTCTTACAGCTACCCACTCAGTCGTAAAAACTCGCTCTGGGTGCGAGCCGCTACCGGGCTGCGAACCCTGTACCTGCCAGCCTTATGTACGATGGCTTAACCACGACACCACCGAAGCCGGTGTAAACGGAATGCAAGTCCGTAGGAATAGTTGTCTGACCGGACTTAGTCTCCTAGGAATGCAGGTCCTAGATCTAATATGCCTAGGAATGCAAGTCTTAGGATTTACGTTCCTTAGGAATACTGGTCTGACTGCCAGGATGTTAAGTCCGGGTCGGACTTGCATTCCTGGACAATCAAAATTTAAGTCCGGTGGTACATATAAAAAATAAATTATAAATGTAAACAAAATGAAAAGCAGTTTCCTTTCTGGTTTATTTAATTAACTTGGGATACTGGCGGCTCTCCTTATTTAATTTTTTTCTATTTATTCCAATATTTTCCATTTATATCATTTGCAAGAGTATGTACACATTTTGTTGACCTTATTACACGAACAAAACCAAGGTCTTTATTCATTGCGTGTTGTTACAACTAATAAATGTTTAAACATTTAAAAGTAACTCGAAAAGATTTTCCATAATTCGAAGTATGTATTAGTACTCGCAGATAAGTATATCTTGCCCATCTGATATACCAACACAATTATCTGTTAGACATTATATACTGGTATTTGATAATAATAATAACAATAATAATAATAATTCAACTATAAAAATGTGATATTTGCTTTATATAAATTATCTTATATAATTTTTAAGTGTGTGCCTTTTTGCCAGTAATGTTGCAGGCGCGTGTACGTAGGGTGTGGGGTGGGGTGGCGTGGTCTAAACACCCCTCTTCAAAACAAATTTCTACCTGCCACAGTCTAGACCTCTCCCCTGCATAATTTACTGAACATGTGCCTGCTTTGTCAATTTTGCTCATTTTCAAAAATTAATTGGGTCTAACATATGACATATCAGACTCTGGGCTCTATGATATCTTAGTCCCAACCAACCATACCATCGATAACAAATTATGTTAAATGGTTATCAGTAAGGTTTACTAGTTAATAGAAATAGTGGGTTTTAGAAGCTCAATGGGCCACTACACCGACTAAAACAAAACCCCTGAACAATTATCATACTGTCAATAATATGCACACACAATTTACAAAGATACTTTTAAACAGACTAACTACTCATGACACTTTTATACCTGACAATTTTGGTGACAATAGGCATTCAGGCTCCCTTTTTGGGAGTAGGGGTGGGGTGGGGGTAGGCTGATTTTTATTGCCCGAATGAAACGAAAATGTTCGAATCTGGAACACAACGTATATAATTTTATATTCGCATTACTACCAAGACGCTATATAGGATTCCAAACAAATCAGTCTGCATTTGTACATGGATACTAATATTGTGCGTAGAATGATGGAAATACATGGTGAAGATTTCAGGCCACTTCATTTTGCCCGAAAGTGTCCATTGTCCCCCCACCCCCCACCCACCCCCAGCACTGGGGGAGTGACCCCCCCCCCCCCCCCCCGACCCCACCTCCACCCAGTCTCGAACGCTTATGATGTTCCTAACGGTCAGGTATAACAATATAGAGACCCTTTCCCCAACTGGTCTCTTATGCTTATGATGGTCAAAACTGCCATAAGACAGTCAATGATAATTAATTTCAAGTGTTTTGATGCTATTTTTAATTGTTCATCAGTGAAAGGTAATTTTTCATGCTCATTATTCCTGTTATTTTTATATTGTAGTAGGGCCTAACTGGTCATTATAGTATTAGTTATTAGTACTAACTACTAGAACTGAGTACAGTTTTCAAAGTTTTATTTCAGGGATTTTCAGAAATCTCATATATTATGTAGTAAGCAAAATATCGGAAATAAATTCCAGAGGACTAGGAATACTAGGATTGAAAGTCCTGTGGACCAGGAGTACCAGGAATAAAAGTCCCACGGACTTACATTCCTCGGAATCCACGTCCCACAGACGTAAATTCCTAGGAATATAAGTCCAACAGACTAGGATTCCGAGGAATGGAAGTCCGATCGGACAAAGTTTAAGAAAATCACAAATAATCAGATTGTGATTTACCGTCAAAATATATACTTATAAAACATATTATTAAAAATTATGTTGGTATATACAGAAATATACAGTTTTCGGATTTGTAATAAATAGATAGGTTTTGTAATAAATAGATAGGATTTTAGAGATATCAGGGAGAAACATATTGGAAGGCTTCCAGGGAACGCGTCCGTTTGGACTTGGTAAATATATATTTCTGCTCTGTTGTATAACCTTGATGTGATTGATGTGACTTTAAATATTTTAATACTGTATTATACCAATATTATTTAGACAGTGTTTCCGGCAAACTGACGAAGTAAATTGTAGGCTTCACTGTTCTAAAATTATTAAAGCTTAGCCAGTCATCCTAGAGGACCTAGGTAAACTGTAGGTTATTGTCTTTATTGTGATAGACCGGCCTCGGTGGCGTCGTGGCAGGCCATCGGTCTACAGGCTGGTAGGTACAGGGTTCGGATCCCAGTCGAGGCATGGGATTCTAATACCGATACCGACTCCAAACCCTGAGTGAGTGCTCCGCAAGGCTCAATGGGTAGGTGTAAACCACTTGCACCGACCAGTGATCCATAACTGGTTCAACAAAGGCCATGGTTTGTGCTATCCTGCCTGTGGGAAGCGCAAATAAAAGATCCCTTGCTGCTAATCGGAAGAGTAGCCCATGTAGTGGCAACAGTGGGTTTCCTCTCAAACTCTGTGTGGTCCTTAACCTTATGTCAGACGCCATATAACCGTAAATAAAATGTGTTGAGTGCGTCGTTAAATAAAACATTTCTTTCTTTCTTTCTTTATTGTGATAGGTACCAGTATTAAGTCTGTATTACAAGGTTACTGAATGAGTAGTTAAGGGTTAATTAAAAATTAACCAGTTAGGAATAGAGTTGTAATTCCTTTATTAATTAAGTTCCCCTGGAAGCGTTTCTCAATTATCACACGTGTGCGTGTTGTATCACGGCGAAGTGATTAGAATGTTGTGTAAACTAGACACCTAGAGATTAACTAATTAAGTGATCAGTTCTGGGTTGTTATTATTTGTTGTTGTTAATTAACTACTGCGGCAGTACATGTGTCAGCATAGTATTAATACAGATTCCAAAGTGTATTGTGTTTTGTTGTGTTTTCTAGTGAACTAAACGTGCTATATATACATATACTTTATATAAGATCGTATCTCTGATTATACCTAGAGCCGAGCCACTCGGGTATAACTGCCCGATACAGACAGATCTAATAGATATACAGTTAGAAGAGATAATTGGATAATCGTGTTTTATTCAGTTACGGGTATTATAGGAATGAATGAATGAATGTTTAACGACACCCCAGCACGAAAAATACATCGGCTATTGGGTGTCAAACTATGGTAATGCAAATAAATAAAGTGATGATCAACATCAATATAAAAATTCAAGACAAACAAAAACAGTGTAAAGAACTGTGCAAAAACACAAATATCACAGAATTTTACGGATACTGAATTTTACTCAAAACTTTTACTCACTTTTTTTCTCGAAAGTATTTAAGTCCGGTAGGAATACAAGTCCTAGGATAAAAACAACTTAAAAATAAATCAGGTATGAAAGTCCGGGTAGGACTATGGTTCCTAAGCTATGAAGGTCCGATACGACTACTGTTCCTAGTAACCTGCGTTCCTTTTACACCGTTTATACGCAATCAAACCGTCACACAAAAATATGGGAGATAACTCTCATGTCTTGCATTCGACAATTATCGCTTAGCAAATAAAAACTGACAAAATTGCTTTATGAATGCTTTACGACTACCGTAAGGTTGCTTTGTGGAACGGCTGTAAAGTTTACGCTTGCCAGCCGTAAAACTCACCGTCAGTCACTACAATTATTAACATTATACCCCGTTCTCACTTGAACGATTTTCTACGCGAATTCCTTGCGACTACCAAATCGTACAGGGCGTACGGGAGTCGCACGGCAGTATGTTGGTGATTCGTATAGGTCGTAGGGGTGTCGTGTGTAGTTCGGACGGGTCGCATGCCGGTGCGAGGTTTTTTTCAAATGTTGAAAATTTCCATACGGCTGTCGCACGGTTCGCATAGTTCTCATCGGTCGCATGGGGGTTGCTCAGCAGTCGCACGGTTCGCATAGTTCTCATCGGTTGCATGGGGGTTGCTCAGCAGTCGCACGGTTCGCATAGTTCTCATCGGTCGCATGGGGGTTGCTCAGCAGTCGCACGGTTCGCATAGTTCTCATCGGTCGCATGGGGGTTGCTCAGCAGTCGCACGGTTCGCATAGTTCTCATCGGTCGCATGGGGGTTGCTCAGCAGTCGCACGGTTCGCATAGTTCTCATCGGTCGCATGGGGGTTGCTCAGCAGTCGCACGGTTCGCATAGTTCTCATCGGTCGCATGGGGTTGCTCAGCAGTCGCACGGTTCGCATAGTTCTCATCGGTCGCATGGGGGTTGCTCAGCAGTCGCACGGTTCGCATAGTTCTCATCGGTCGCATGGGCGTTGCTCAGCAGTCGCACGGCTCGCATAGTTCTCATCGGTCGCATGGGGGTTGCTCAGCAGTCGCACGGCTCGCATAGTTCTCATCGGTCGCATGGGGGTTGCTCAGCAGTCGCACGGTTCGCATAGTTCTCATCGGTCGCATGGGGGTTGCTCAGCAGTCGCACGCTCGCATAGTTCTCATCGGTCGCATGGGGGTTGCTCAGCAGTCGCACGGCTCGCATAGTTCTCATCGGTCGCATGGGGGTTGCTCAGCAGTCGCACGGCTCGCATAGTTCTCATCGGTCGCATGGGGGTTGCTCAGCAGTCGCACGGTTCGCATAGTTCTCATCGGTCGCATGGGGGTTGCTCAGCAGTCGCACGGCTCGCATAGTTCTCATCGGTCGCATGGGGGTTGCTCAGCAGTCGCACGGCATTCTGATAGGTCGCACGGGAGTCGCACGGGAGTCTGAAGGGAGTCGCACGGGAGTCGCACGGGAGTCTGAAGGGAGTCGCACGGCTGGGCATTAGCTACGATTCTTTCTTGGAATGGATGGAAGGAAGGAAATGTTTTATTTAACGCCGCACTCAGTACATTTTATTTATCGGTTATATGGCGTCAAACATATGGTTGAGGACCACACAGATATAGAGTGAGGAAACCCGTTGTCGCCACTTCATGGGCTACTCTTTTCGATTAGTAGCAAGGGATCTTTTATATGCACCATCCCACAGACAGGATAGTACATACCACGGCCTTTGTTACACCAGTTGTGGAGCACTGGATGGAACGAGAAATAGCCAAATGAGGCCACCGACAGGGCTCGATCCTAAACCGACCGCGCATCAAGCGAGCGCTTTACCACTGGGCTACGTCGATGCGCGGTCGGCCCGTGGAAGCACCCCCTAGCATTCCCCCTGCTGATATCAACGTTGGTAAATAATGGTTTTGTCTCCAAACGAAAAAAAAAAAAAGAAAAGAAAGAAATCCGGCCTCAGTGGTATCGGACATAAGCCATCGGACATAAGGATGGTAGGTACAGGTGTAACAGCCCAAAATATACCCACCACCCCGCCAAACTATACCCGGGGTTAAAGTGGGCTAGCCTGTTTTATACTCCTAACCCTAACCCTAACCCTCATGTTTTATTACTAACCTGTATACACAATAAATAAATAAATAAATAAATAAATAAATAAATAAATAAATAAATAAATAAATAATAATAAACGCTTTAAAAGAAAAGCAACTCGTAAAAGAGAGGTATATTTTGGGCTAGCCTGGTTTATACCCCGGGTATCGTTTGGCGGTATATTTTGGGCTATTACACCGGGTTTTCATCTCGGTACTGGCTCCCACCCAGAACGAGTGTAATTATTCAGTGGGTAGGTACAGGTCCACTACACCAGGGCCGTACCCTCCGGGGGGGGGCAGGGGGGGGGGGGGGCAGCTGCCCCCCCCCCCCCCCCCACGAGAATCTTGTCCTTTTTTTTTTTTAATATATCTCCAGTAATAGCATAGAAATGTCAGGGTTTAATTTGTATAGTGTTTAATTCCCTGTATTTTGTATGTCATACGCTCAGGTAATATTCTAGAGGTTATAATATGTTATACGGCTACAGGTCCCTGACCGTCCATATTAAATAATAATACTGTATATCGAGACCAACGCGCTAAAAATTATACAGGAAAATGCATAACGGAAACCCTAATAGTTTGATATTTCGAGAATACAAAATCTAAAATGGCAATGTCCAATTCTCCAATTTCTGATGCGCCTAGCGCTAAGAAGGCAAAGAGATACACACAGCAAAGTGTATCGTCTTTTTTTTTCTCACAAATCAACAAGGTAAGTTGCTGTCAAGTCTTGAAAAATTACCATTTGCATTAATGTTGACACAATCGATGTCACGGACACGATGTGTTCAGTTGAATAATAAAATTAATGCTGATTGTATATTGCCTAATCATCTTAATAGACCCTACTACTACTGTCCCTACTATTATAAAATAATATAAAAGTGTTGGGTTTTTTTGTGTGTTTTTTTTGTTGTTGTAATGAGGTGAATTAATATAGCTGTATTCCTACAGAATCGTTTCCAGAAACAAAATGCGTGCACATAAGTTGCAGAAAGGCATGCGTTGTCAAAGCTGCGTTCACCGACACGTGTTCACGAACGCTAAGGGACTGTCTAAAAATGTCATCACTTCTCCTTAAAGGGAATAACCCTCTAATACTTTTCAACACCCCCTGCCCCATCCAAACTAATTTAGTCAGGGAAAAAGCAGGTGTTTGAAATGTTTTGTGCCACAACACTTGTAGGACGAAACTGACAAGGTGTATCTTAAATGACAGACTCGGCAAATCTTGAAACAAAT
>NW_024536968.1:0-6571 GCF_016097555.1 Gigantopelta aegis | reverse complement strand
CATTACCATAGTCTAATGATTATTTTATACTATTAAAAATGACCATTAGCAAAGATTTCTCTTTCTTTAGGAGGTAATGGATGACTAAGATCTTGTGCTATGTTATCGTCGCAATTGCATTTTAAATCAGTTGTTACTTTATCTCACTCCTTGTAAAGAAACAGGTAATAGCTGAGTGTCTCTGTTGCATAAAGCCACAGTAAAAAGGAAGCTCATGTTTACTACTTCTCTCTTCTGATGAAGACCTGGTCACCTGGTAGTAATCAAGGATGTCATGTCTTGATGTACAGTAGTGGCTATAATGATGTTGATATAAGATTATATAATGACTCAATATTTGCAGACTAATTACTTGTTTCCTAATATTTTAGCATTTTAAAGTTTTTGATGCTAAATTGGTTCGAGCAAGTGATCATGGTGATACTGAAATGGGGCTTTCGATAAGCTATGTCCATCCACTTAGTCTAAATTTTTTTCTGCCTGACCCACTGTGCATGCCAGTCAGTCCTAAGATTGTTTTGGTGCCCATGGTTTATTTATATCAGACAAATGGCCTATAGGTATATTTGTTGAAATATACTTATATATTTGTATGTCCCACTCCCTTTGTTTTATTGTATTGGCAATCTCAAGCCTAAACAGAGCTAACAAAGTTAATGGGAGTAAAACGTATTTACTGGTTTTAGAGTTATTGTAATGGCTCTACTGAGGCAAGTAGAACCATAACTATATACTTATTGTCATGTTGCTCTTTTTTATGTTAGCTATTTTAAGTACTGGACTTATTTATTTCTTATTGCAGTGTACACTATAATTATGGGCCCTTTATTGAAATGAAATTGTTATTTTTGTGCATTCTTTCTGGGTTACTCGGTTATTGACATCGTTGCCAATATTTTTACATTACCTCATTATGTACAAACTAGTTATTTCACATTGTTTAAATGTATGCCTGTTATTTTCCTTAGTGCATATTTTATAATCTAGAAAGCCTTTGTTAATAGTTTTCTATGTTTAATACAGCCCTGATATGAATTCAATGTAAAAATTTCGTTACACTAAAACCAAATGATTATCATATATTTGTTCTATGCTGAAGTTCAAGAGATGATCATTGGCAGTGATATGGTGGATCCTGTTATTGCTGACTTGTCTCAGCTGTAATTGATCCTAAATATTGACTATCTAAGTTCAACGATTTCATATTAGTTGTTTTGCATGTCATGTAATAGTTTTCGTTGAAGCCACACTTACAACTTTATTCACTATCACATCTTACTACCAAACTAAATGTTTGCTTGCATAATTAGATTTAGTGTTTTATTTATGCAAATACTTAAGGTTATATTTCTAATATTCATTTTGTCTTTGTTTTTCTTAGACTCAAAGAACCAGTAATTGCTCCACAAAATATGCCTCTCTGCTTTCTTTGAGGTAAGGTATTGTTCAGTATTACTTTTGGGCATGTAGTACTTTTCCACCTGGCACATGCAGCATACCAGGTGATCCAAAGATCATTTTGGATCACATGTATATGTATATCATTTCACTATTTTAACCTATCATTGTATGCAACTTTTGTCATCAGTGTATAAAATTAACTCACACAAAATAACTGCTCATACATAGCAACCAATCAATATCATCAACTTTTTGCAAGTACTTTGAAGTGGGTATGACTGATCAAAACTTCTGAGTTCTGTTACTTAAGTAAATGTCTTTGAGAGTTCCATAGCTTTTGTCAACTCTCCAATTTTCATTGTTAGTAATAATTCATATCCTTTATAATAGCAGGAGTGCTATCAAAGTGATCTTAGGATAATTATAAGCTTTTCATTTGCTTATTAGAATGATTGTTCCTATTTTTTCATGTATGTAGAATTTGTAGTACAGTGTATGTGATTCCTATTGGCATGAATGTAACAGAGTTTTGATAATATTGGCTTGATATAACTTCCTCACTAATATGGATTATGGAAAATAGAAATTTTGTAATTAAGCAATTAATGTCTTTAAATTCTAGACCACCAGACTAAAATGAAATGCCCAACAGAATCAGCACAATAAAAAAAAGAAATGTTGATAACAATTTTTCCAACAAAAAAATCATACTGTAACTGTTCTGATGTCCAACATTTTGTTCCATGTGTCTGAAATGACTCTTATCTATCTTTTGCAATGTTTGAATATGTGACTCATCACTGTATCACTGTATATATTTAATAGTTTTACTAGAGCCATTGCTAAGTAGGGAAATTCCTATTAAGACATAACTAAATGATTTAGCTATATTACCACATGTAATCACAAAACATGAAGATATAAGTATTTCCAGCACTAACGACATCCCATATTTTCATCCTAATGAGGTTTATCGACATTGCTGATTAGTAATGATAAACTTTCAGTTACATTTCAAGAAGATATCACATTTGAATTAAATGTTTTACTAACACAAAGGTCACGAATGTACAGTCTTTAGTTGGTATACTGTTACTATCTTACTATGATGGTAGGATTGTGCACGTACAAATCGTATGTCTATTTGAAGTTTAGCTTCTATTAAAGAGAAACAAGGACCTCTATGTATTTGACACTGCAAGTCCATAAATTGGTCTGGGATTCAAATGTGATGAAAAGCACTAAAATGCAGAACCCTTATTGCAGTTTTAGCTGAATTACACTAAGTAGTGTTAGTTGGTAATGTTAATCTAAATTTTTATGTGCCATTAAATTGGTTTATTATTAAGAAATGAACAACATGTACTGTTCCTAAAAAATGTAATCCATCTTTATGATATTTGTTTAGGTTGATGAACACTCAGAAGAATTTGCTATTGAATTAATTGATGTGTCGAAAAGAGCATTTTAGCTACAGCTGATGCACAGGAACAGACCTGTTGTTCATATGCTATTCAAGAAGTGTTATCTGTGTTTGACTGTTCAAACACAGATCTTATGAGGTATCATTGCACTAATTGACCACTTGCATTTTTGTAATAACAATTAGATATTACATTAAAATAAAATTTTTTAAAAATGGAGGAATGGTAATCTTTGAAAGTTAGTACCCAACAATAACAGTGATAACAATGAATCATCCTTGTGTAATAGTACACAACAACAACACTGGTTTATAGAGACATGTATCTTGTTGTTATATAGATTGTCATTATGAAAGACATTTCTGTGTGCTATTTCATGAGAGATATGTTTTGGCTGACATATTTAGTATTTTTTACCAATACATTTCAAAGGACTGTCTTGTCTATCATTTCATACAAGCAGTGATACAGCAGCTGATCACTTTTAATCCCTGTCCTGTTATACTGAAGAGATGTAATTATACTTACTTTTTAAGTGTGCAGAATTCATATTATTTATCTTGTGTGATGTTCATGATTCATCCTTTCTAACAATGGTTATAAATTATGGAATAAACTTCCTGAGGAAAACTCAAGAAATCATCTCTCCATATCTTTATTCAAAGTATTATAATATGTTCATAATAAGGGAATAATTTGTATTTGTAGGTATTCTCCACGTTATCCTAAGCTAGGCAAAGTCACAATTCCTATATGTTTAAGCCATCATCCATGTTTATGAAGTTCAAAGATTGGATTCAGAAGTGGGTGGGACATATAATTGACAAGGTAGATATAAAGGAAGCACATTGTTGTCTATTCTTTACACTGTTTTTACAGCTTGATGATTCACCAGCTAAGAAACTCTTTTGTCCATGTACTCTAATATTTAAGGTACATTTCATGTATCATTGTGTCATGAAAATTTCAGCAACTACTTTTGTGATGTTAGATTCTTCATCAATAATTGTATATAATAAAGATGGTTTCTTGTCATCTATGCACTAACATGTATATTATCTGCACTATACCATAATTTTCAACCATATCTATACCTCTTGGCACATGTTTTGATGACTGCTCTTTCTTAAGAAAGGAGCCAATAAAAATTGGAGTAAGTAAAAGTTGGTCCTAGTAATCACCTCTTTTGATTGGTTAATAAGATTTATGTTGTACTTTTGTGAATGTCTCTCAGTTAAAGAATGACAAAGGGAGTTATGACCAAACGTTGACCTTTCTTACTTACTCTTGCAGTCTGCTTTTAATGTTCTTTAATTAGTTTTCATCCCACAGTACTGCTTTATGATATTTTAGTCCTTATAGATGTAACTATAGTATTGTCCTCTAATTTTAAATGTCAACATTTAGGTCGTATTTGGACATTCATTTTCACTTTGATTATATTAACCAAACAAAAATAACCAGATGTTTTGACAGTCTTAACAAGTGTTTCTTCAGTGCCAAGACATTTGTTCAGACTGTAAGTACTATATATTCTTGAATAGTTGCTCCCCTTGAATAGTAGTTTCCCCCTTTTAGACCTGAATTAAAATAGATTTGTGGCTCTTTTTGAGGGAATGTGGTATTGTTATCTATTAACATAATATATTAAGACAGTGTTAATAATTTAAATTCATTGCTTGCATAGCTTCTCTTGTTTTTATAGATTCAAAATGAGATAACAAGTGTATTAAAGTACTGTGCTGACTTAGAGGATACTAGTAAAGACATTGGAGGTACATTTGTATGCATGTTGTTCTAGGAATACATAATAGTAAAAGACAAGAAGAACAAAGGAGAGTAAATCTCCCACACAATCAGTGGAGTTACGTTCCATTATTTAGAATAAACTAGGCACATGACTACCAATATCATGGCAATAAAAAGCTGCAAATCACCTAACTAGTTCCTGTTATAGGTTAAGAATAAAGACAATCTTAAGACATACTGTAAATCTGAATGTTAAAATTTTTTGTTGGTTTGAGGATTGTGAATACAAATAAGCATCAGCAATTTGCAGATATAAATCAGCCATCAAAAACAATTATGCACGACATTTTCCTTTTCCACAGTATAACAATACTCATAAGTAAGTAGCTGTATAGTATGAAGCTATATTGTTCAGATGATGTTTATGTATAGCTTGTCAATCACAATATTAATATTTATAATTGATTAATCTACATATGATAAGACAATACCTGAAATGCTACCTGGTATTTAACTAGTTGAATGAGAGTTTCGCACTCCCTCTTGTCTAATTATTTTATCCTGGTTATACATATACAACACTTTTCTAGTATACTTTTTGGCACTATGTGTGTTTATTGTAGAGACCACATCAATGTGTACTCAAGCTATCTTTTCTTCACTAGACTGTTTACAAGCTCAGTTATATCAAAAGAACAAATTTCATAGAAATAAAGCAAATAAAACACCTGATCAAACAGGTGGGCTTTTAGTAAAACATTTCTACCATATAATAATCTTGTCAATGTATGTTAACAAATTTGCTTGTATTTATTTACAGAAATCATCTTTGCCAAACTATAATTACTTTTCATTCCTTCTTTAGTTGTTCAGCTCCCTCAGCATATTATTCAAGATTTTTTGGATAAGATTCCTTAAGTCAAGTCATACATCTTCATTTCTATGTATATATTTTATTATTTTGGTAAATATAGGATCTACTAGCTCATGCTGCTTATCATGTCGAGCATTTACAAGAGCTTTGAAATATTTACAGCAATATCTGTGCCAGCACAGTACTGAAGTTTTTCAAAAGAATCTTGGCTTTTTGCAAGTGTGTAAAACTAAGTATGTATAATTATATGTATATATTTTTAATGGCAGGAGATTTATGTTCATTTTTAATGATGTTGATGGAGTGGCTGGTGTTGCTGCAATTCGCTCTTTTACAACCGTCTATCAAAGAACAGATATTACAATATGAGAGCACTGGTAGGTGCTAGATACTGGTACAATATACATTATACTTTTTTTTAGGAAATTTCCGTGATGCAATGGTATGTTATCAATTAGCTATAGAACAGCAGCCTCAACAAGCTAAGTACCATGAGGTAGTAGGATATATATATAAATTCAGCATTTGTTTGGATTGTTAGGATCTTTTACGGTGTATGATGAACCTTGGAGAACTCACTTTAGCCTTGACTAATGTAGATGGCATACTTGCAGAAAAGTAAGATGATCAAGTTGAGTTTGTAATGAAGTGTATTATTATAACATTCTTTTATTCATCTATAAAAATATGTTTATGTTATGTTTATTTAGAAAACTTTTGGTTTGGTAGAATGTCATGTCCGAACAAATTTTTTTATTTTCTACATGTTAAATTGTAAACTCTTTATACTTAATTTTTCAACCGGTCAAAAGGATTTTTCTTGGGGGGGGGGGGGGGGGGGGGAATATTGTAATACAATTGATGGGTAGGAGAATGTTTTAATCATTCTTTTTGGTTATGACAGTGCTTTGGGGGGGGGAATGAGTTTGGGGGGGAACGTTTTGGTTTGTTTTGGAAGGGGGGGGAAAAGATTTAAAATCACCTTTTCTTAAAAAAAGCAAATTGGTTTTTAAATTTCACCTATTGAAATTTTAAAATTAACCCTTTGGGTTTAGGGACGTTTGGGAAAATTCCCAGGTTCCCCCCGTTAATTTTTGCCCATCCCTTTTAATGGGAAAATTTT
>NW_024536967.1:0-7066 GCF_016097555.1 Gigantopelta aegis | reverse complement strand
TTAATTCCTCATTTTTGGTTTCCATTAATTGTGATCTGAGTTGGGAATTAGTCTCAGGAGTTTGATTTTTGAGAGGTGGATACTCTTCTACCCTAACTTTTTCTTTTTGATTTGTTTTTTCCAAGTTAGGGTGGGCATTGGTAGATGGTAATCTAACTCCTTTTCTATATTTTTTGGTATGATGAAGTGGTTCCCTAGCTTGATTTTTCAAGTAGTTCTTTTCGCCTGATTTTAGGTTGTACTTGGGGAAACCATCTTCATCCGAGTCCAAAGAGAACCCCAGAGAACACCCAGTCACCATTGAGTGTTTCCCGGTAAAGTTGACCGCTGCACCGGAGCCATGGCGGTGTTCAGTAGGCCTACCGTAGCGTCCAAGGTGGTCTCCGCTGGTGGCATCGTCCTACTCTTCGGCGAAGTTGTAGTGGGGGGCGGCGACGCAGACGGGACCGCTGCTGGCGGTTGAGCCGCCCGCTTTGTTCCCTCCTGAGCCGCCCCTGGCGCACGTTCCTTCCTCCTTCCTCCTCTTCTTGTCTTCTTTCTGGAGTCCGCATCGCTGTAAACCAAAGTCCAAAGAACCAAAGAAATTTTTCCAAATGAAATTAGAATTTCTTTGTTGTTATCTGGGTCTGGCCTAAGGGTAAGGAAAGGTCCAATGATTTTAAGTGAAGATTCATCACCTCTGATGAATGTTTCACCGTTTTGAAGCTGAGAATAAAAAAAGTCTTCATTTTTGATTTGTGGTTTTTGTAAATTTTGAATTTCAGAAATTGAGTTTTGTAAAAATAAAAATTCATAAGTCGATGGATTTGAATTGTCAAACCAAACTTGCCTAATATCTGCCAATGGAGAGTTTGGTTTGCTTTTTTTAGGGGTGTAGAGTAGTCAAGAGAGTCTTGATCAAAATCTATGCTACTTTCTGACATTGTTTTCTAAAATGCAGTTTCCACCTATTAGAAAATTGGGATTTCAGGATTTATGTTAAATCTATCATCTTCCTGAGGGGAACTCAGAACCTCCGCTTTTCTTGTGATAGGGGTGTTTCCCTCAAGTGAGATTTCGATTAGTAAACATTTTTGCATTGTTACTGATTTGTTTTGTGTTTAGATAAAAGGACCGGTCTTTTTATGAGGGGTGTATCAGGTTTCCTCTCGGTTGTAGTTAACAATATTATGCTGTCAACACAGTGGGTTTGGATATTTTTATTTCCTGAGAAGCTGGTTTCATTTGCGGTTGCGTTCTTCCCCTCCTATATAGCTTCCATTTCAAAATGGCTGAGTTGGCTTCCATGGTTGGCTTGGGAAAACTTGCGCTAATGTTGGGTGTTATAGACGGGACTAACCTCTTTGTTAAACAGTTTGTTTCTTGTCTTTAACACTTGGTCCGGATTTTCACCCAAACCACCTGCGATCGTTGTGATATCAGCTATGGGTGGTTGGAATGGGACAGTAAGTTCATTGGAGTCGGCGACATCAACTACTCTATCTAGATTACCTGACTCGTCAAGGGAGATATTGGAGACGAATACCAAGTGGTCCTGGTATGTAGATGTTGTTGTATCTCCAAACTTACCCTGGTCTTCCATCATCATGTTGGTTGTTGGTTTGGTCCCCCGGGTCAGGATGGATGATCTCTGGGGGTCTTATCACTGTGGCAGGTTTGATCCAGTTGAATCATCTAGTTCTCCCGATTCTTTTAGTGACATTAATAGTAGAACTAACGTCCGCCTGACTATCAATGATAAGCCTGTCCCCCAAACCGAGATTCATCTAACAAAGATTCATTGGGGTGGGGGACGTTTTTTAAAATTGATGGGGAGCTCCTCATTGTCCCCTGATAGATCTTTTTTGAGGTTATTGTTTGCTTGGGCATAACTAACACTAAGCTGGCACTAGGTGACAGTGATGGTCAAGAAATATTTAGTAGTGTTGGGATTGGGAAAATAATAGAGATATTATAGCTGGCACTAATAATCTCTGGTTATTAATATATTAGCTATAATTATATTAGTTGTATTAATTATATTATAGCGGCCACCGCAGCCTAAACTATAAAGATTATACTAATAGTTAAGTTGGAATGGGATATGTAACAGTCCGGGAGTGGTTAGTGGCACTAGACACAACCAGAAAGTCAATATTATATTATAAAAGTTAACAAAGGCCTTGGAAAAAACCCATAAAGAGTTAGATAGCTGATGATGATGATGATATCTAGTTTAACGTGCCCATATACCACTAGGGTTTCGAACACGCCCATCCCGAGTCCGACCTCCGATAAGATCGGTGGCCTGACTCGGGATGGAGGGGGGGGGGGGGTGGGTGAAAATGGGCAGAATTTTGAAAATAGCAATTAGTAAAAACGTTAATAGAATAAATAAAAAAAGAAAAAGGTTACAAGCCAAAAATAAAAAAGAACTGACTGCTCGGCCGAATATTTATATAATTTGGAGCATTTTAGAAGGACAGTCCAAAATTAAATAAGAGAAAGAAGAGAGGATCGGACTATTTAATAATATTACAAAAAAGAAGTAATTTCGACATAAAATTTTGAACGCAGATCTAAACGTTTAAAGTCCGATCGATATGTCCACGCGAGTGGCCTCGTTAAGGCTGTTTGGGTGCACAGCTTAAAGGGACGAGATGGGTTGCATCCCGTCAAGAAAACCCCTAGATTGACAGTCAATAGACGTTGAAGGTGTAGTGCTGTGCTGAAATACAGATCTTGAGAAGCCGGATCCGTCTGAACGAGTAGAGTATCAGACTAGTCGTCCAGTCGTCATGGGTTGGTATAGTGGTGCGGACGGGCCCGACTCCGGAGGATACGAGATGGTATCATTATAAAGCAATGTAAAGTCTAGAAAAAGAGTAGTAGGCGCCGACCCCGCTTCCTATTTCTTCTTAGAGTGGGGCGGTCAATCTTTCAGTGCTGGTAGGACAGGCTCGGACATGTAGAGACTAAACGCGAACAACCGTGGCATTCTGCAGAATGGTCGTCATACGAGTCACGAAAAAACAAGTCAACATAGTCAGACGGAGAAATGACGTGGAGGCGAGGAATCTCGCTGAAAAAGAATCCAACCTGGTGGTGCAGACTGTCGAAACGCGAAGCGTTCCAGCGTTCAATCAGTTCCAATGGCCGCATACATCCCAGTAGAAAACTTCATTTCGCTGACAAAAACAACGAAATGAAGGACCCCAAGTCGAGCACACGAAAGCACGTGCAGTGTGCACAAGCGAAACAAACACGTCTTACCGCGTGGAGCTCCAGACTGGGAATGGTTATATAGCTAGACAAAGGAAACGTGCGGACCTGAACGGAGCCACGGCAAAATACAAGGCAAAAAGGTATTAAAACTAACTAAGACCTAGTAAAACACATTAAAAAACATTTACATACATAAAACAATATTATATAGCAATAGTAGGACTTACAATTGACTTGCTGAACTAAATAATTGGCCACAGTAGACCATTAAGTGAATTATATTCTTCGCTTCAGTTCACTGCGTCCACTGTCAAGCTCGGCTGGAGATGAAATGAGTTATGCGAACATAGCTATCTTTATACCCAACTGTTTAGATTAGATTAGATATGTTTTAAACGTGCTCACATACCTCTATGGTTTCGAGCACGCCTATCCCCAGTCCGGCCTCCGATATAATTGGTGGTCTGACTCGGGGCAGGAAAAACCTAACTATAATAAAATTTTGAAATTTTAAACTGGAGGCCAAAAAGAGTAAATATATTATGTTGACATTAATAATTTTGAATGCGTTCCCAAAAGAAATACAGAAATCCCTACTCTACACCTATATAATTATTTAACCCCCAGGTGGGGTGGGGGGGGAGGCAACTCGAGAGAGCAGAGCGACACGTCTTTCCTCATCGAAGGCATAGCTCGGAGTGGCTTATGTGTATAATAATGAATGTGGAGTGCATATTATAATAATGAATAGCAATGAATGTGGAGTGTAGATGATATGTATAATAATTAATGTGGAGTGCATATTATAATAATAAATAGCAATGAATTCAATTCAATATTAAATTGATACATTTTCAAAAAAGAAAATCCCACAAAGTTCTCTTTTTAAAAAAAATGTAAACTTTAAAACTGTAAAATTTTGGATACTGCACACAGTCAACATATGCCAATTACAAATTAGGACTGCTCGAGTGTCATTCTGGTGAGGGTAATTAGCAAGGTGTCTGCACACCGTAACAGGTCACACCTGAATGCAGAGGAAATGGCACCGGCATGCAGGTTGAAGCGAGTTCCGTGTCAAAGTTCGACATGCACCGTCAAACATTTACGGAGTAAAAGCAGCTGTGGGTGTGATTGGTAGTAATATGTGACATTGATTATTTGTGCAAATACTATTATCCATTGACAATAAATAAATACACTTTTATTTGTCATACAGTTGTTATGCAGTACATACCCCCCCCCCCATTTTCTTGCAGGTAGATTAGATGTGAGGTGCCACACTTTCTATTGCTGTACTTACTGGGTGTGTTGAAACGCTGCTTATATCAGTTTTATTAGTAAACGTTAACATTATCGGCAATAGGAATTGATTTGGTCTATTAGAACCTATAAAGATGCAGTACAGAATATACAGTGAACAAAAAAAGCTGTCAACTGCCACTGCATTGAAATGTTTTAATGTATCAGAACTGAAAGTTACATCACACATGAACTGATATATATATCTGAGGGTGGACATGCATACCACAACAAGTATTTCACTGTTTTATACACTACGAGTCACATCCATGGAAGGCAATACAAGACGAAAGACACAGTTCAAGAAGGGACATGCACCTTGGAATAAGGCTGAAACTCTGCTGCATGAACATGCAAGTCCAGAATCTCACACTGAGAAGTTGCGACCAGTAGTCCGGGATGAATATAGACGAGTTGTGCCTTGGGTCACGAAGTCGAGTTTCCACTTCAGCCACCATATCCACTACAGATTGCGAAGGTGCGTCACAGCCAGAGCCAGTGCATGCTACGTACGTCCCATTACGAGGACATGTACCGCGTCTGAAATGAAAGAAGAACAACAGTGTAAAGACAAAGAAGGCAATGAGAATAATGGACAATGACAGAATGGGTAGAGATGCATGGAATGCGGCTTTCAGATACCACTCGACAGCTTCCCCTGAGTGCGACGAGCCTGAAATGCAAATATTAAAAGAGGTTAAGTGGGGTCTTTGTTGGGAAAGTCACACTCACACTGTGTGAATTGTGACTTCACTGCTGGACCTGAAAGCAAATTGTACAATGAGGTGAAGACAAATAAACCTGGCCCAAATGCAGCAAAAACTAATGTGGGTCTTGCTATCGGTCTCCAAGATACTCCCGTCGGCAATACGAGAGCGAGAGTGCTATTGGCAGGCATGGACGTTCCACCACCGTGTCGGAGCAGCATGCAGAGAACATCATACAAGGTATCAACGGCTGTAACAGATCGAAATGAAAAAGATATGGCACAAAAAGTGGAGCTACTGAAAGACATTAACATGAAACGTGGAAATGAACGTGATGAAATTAACATAGCCATGGATGGGAGATACAACTCCACGACAATAACAAGTCAGAAGAAACCGGGCCAGAATGCATCACAAGCTATAGGACTTGCGTGTGAAACAATGACTGAAAGAAAATTCATTGTAAGTGCCTGCTTCCAGAATAAACTTTGTTGGACCGGAGCCTGGTTAAGAAACAAAGGTGGTCATCCTGACTGCACAGCAAACTTGCCGCCATTTGCTCCGCTGTCAGAATACGAGACGGGAAAAGATATCGGAACAGACTTGGCTCTACAAGGTATTCTCATAAAATACGTCACAACAGATGGAGATTCCAGATCATCTGCTGGAGTTGATAGTGCTTTGAAACTTCTAGATCCAATGTGGAAAGTGCAGCGGTTACAAAGCTAACTTCAGTCCCGACATGTTTACTGGGTCCACCCGTGAACAAAAGCGTGAAGCACAGAAGATATTCAGCCAGGATATGAAAGCAAGGTGCAGTTTAATTCTTAAAGAACTGATGAAACTACACACTGGTAATATCGGTGTACTGAAACGAAACTTACCAAAGGTCCTGCAATCGACACTTTCGTGCTACGGTGGTGACTGTTCAAAGTATTCGCGGTACTCGGTCGTCTGCAGTGGAGGAATAACGAACAACTGGTGAGCACCGAACCATGTTTTCCTGGGTTACACACACAGAATCACAGAGCTGAATATGAAGGAAAATGACAAGACGTTTAGTACTGGAACTGCTGAAGATTAAACTAAGTAATTATCAGCTGTAGAGGCAAATGAAACTGTATCAGACACAAGAAATGTGAGGCTGCGAACCGTTCTCTCAGTGTTCCTTACCTACGAATGTTGAACTATTCATGACCGATGACTGGGAGAGCTGCATCCAGACCATCCACAGGCTGAACAACGCCCTCAGGAACAATCGATGATAGAAAAGTGCAAGTACTGTGGCATCGAACTGTCAGCTCGGTTGAGGCGTTCACTGCTTCAGATGGACAAAGAGTCGGACTATCAAAAAAGATATCAAACCAATCACAGGTGGTTAAAAGGCACTTAGTCCAGCACGGAAGTAAAAATTAGAGATCACTTACAATATAAACATTTTGCACAGAGATCAACAAGCTGACTACAAGAAAGGATTATTAGATAATTGACAGTCAAGAGCAGACAACTCCTGTGAACCACAGTTTTATTCAAAGTAATTTTTGTCACAAACTTTCAAGCGATACATATAATATAGGAACTATCCGTTTGTGCATGCCAGCAATTTCTGCTGTGGACATGAACCCTAGACCCTTGTAGATTGACCTTTAAACAATAAAACATAGTACGTTGATAACTGATAAGCCTTGGACGAAATGTATGATGGTTATATTAATATGGTGATCTTTATGTGTGATTTTATGACATAAAATATTTCTCTAAATTAACCTTGTTATTGTTTTTACATTCTTATAGTTTTATGTATTTTCCTGAGATCAGAGGCGTGGGGGTGGGGGGGGGTGGGGGGCGGGGGT
>NW_024536966.1:0-7193 GCF_016097555.1 Gigantopelta aegis | reverse complement strand
TGCAGATTTGCGTCTCCTCCAAAAAAGGGAAGCATTTATAATGCAAATGAAAATCCATAAAAGACATTTATGCCATCAGTTACCAATCTGTCCAGATTCAAAATGGCCGATTACATGAGGTATATCCTAGCTTTTCAGGTTTATTATAAAAACATTATTGGAGTAGTTGAGTGACTGTGAATTGGAAGGGAGCCATGTGATGAGAGGGGAGGTTGGACAAGAGTGGCATTTGTTAACATGAGTGAACCTGGTTCATCTTGTCCACCTGGACTAGTACAATATGATAACATCTTAACACCAGCTTATTTGGATTAACAATGGAACATTATAGTATGAACTTGTAACTCTACTTCTTTTCTAATTATGGTCTCAAAATATCTAAGGTGTGTGGTCAAGTAAGAGGATATCAGTATGGATATCCTATAGGCTTGAATCGTTATATTACCAATACTAAAGGTGTGTTTATTCTCAAAGAAAGATATGGGGGATAACGCTTACCTATGGTAAAAATCCTCGTAAACATATTTGGTCTTATGCTGGAGGTCATGGTGAACAAGGAACACAATCAAGTTATTGTCCTTGTAATAATGGCAGTCAATACATGAACTATACTATACCATTTGTTGGTAAGATTACGACTGTGAATCAGGACGTGGTGTTGATAATGGTATGGGTATTTATTATATTCCAATGATCCTCTGGGATGGTGAAGACGTCCTGAACATGAGGCTACCTGTTGTATTTCTCCTAAGATGCCTGTGGTTTGTCAAGACATTATATGAACAGTTAATGAGATATTGAATTGAGTGTGGTGTGGTAGTGGTTGCAATCTTGTGATTGTGTGAGAACCTTTTTTTGTGCTTATGGTACTCTCTATTGACCTTGTTGAAACTTTATATCAAACTGAAGAAGAATGCAAAGATTAAAATGTATAGTGGACAGCTATTCATTTTTGTGAAGGTCATTCATACAGTACATAGATGATTATTTTTATTAGTTGTTCTATATAAAAGTATGATGTAAAAATAATGTGTCTTAAAAGGTAATTGATCCATTACTACTTGCCATTCCTATATTATCTTTTGTTTGCATTGTATTTGACTGATATTAGTCATACCCCTATATTTATTTCATTTTTTAGAAAATAATTTTGTTACTTTCTACTTTGGTGACTTGTATATTAGTCACTGCCCTAATTATTCAGTTAGAACTAATTTTGAATGTGTAAAATGGAAGATTTGATTAAATCGCACAATATTTGATAAAGGCATGCTACGAAGTAATTATGATTAGAAAACATATTATGGACATGTGTTGGACAATTTTATTACATAAAAAGATCTCACACCTGAAAATGCTGGATTCCGAATAAATATATATATCAGACACATTATTTAAGTAAAATCTGATAACGACGTGCTACTTCTATGAAAGTTAATGCAGTGCAAACTATGCGTCGTAGTGTAGTGCTTAGAAGTAATTATATCACTCATCTACCACGAGTGGGGCGAGTGTCATACATTTCTTCAGATGCTTATATTCTAAATGTCAGTGCGTCGACGACGATTGTTTGGGAAGGCAAGCATGTAAAATGAACATGCTTCAAAATCAGAAGATCTAAATGAAATGACTGAAGTGGAAGGGCAACTGAACTCGCGGGCGGTCTTATCCAGGACTTTCTTTAGGCTCTTTTAGCCCCTCATACCAAAGAATACACGTGATGCCAAGATGATTATGAGATGACTCAGCATTCTCTTCAATCAAAGCTTTGCCTTTAGTGCGTTACTGGGTACTTGCACTCTAATTGACAAAAGGTCCAATTACTTCCAACTTCTTAGTAAAAGTTAGTGATTCTCTAATGACAGCGTATCGTGACTAGTATTTTAGTTTGCGCTCAATGTATCGACAAAGATAACTGCCAAAGCTATGTCAAACTTTCGAAAGAAGTATTTTGGCAAAAATTCTCACTTTAAAAAGTTGGACGCTCCTTTTGGCAGTATTCTTAAGAAAGTACAGAAGTTTTGCTACCGTCCATTAATTATAGTTTGTTGGCTACCAGTGCGTGTTGCCGAGTTAAAGCAGTTCAAAGCCATTTGCCGGTATTAAGAGGACATACACACACACATGCACACACTGACAGGACTACTCGCTATTCGCCCGCGCACAGCGAGGTTAACAATGCAATATTAAAAGGACAAAGTCAGTGGATACAGGAGTTTCCTTGTTAGTTTGTGTGTCAACTGTTATCATTAGATGTATGCGCTGATGTAAAATCAACTGCATTAATATTTCGAACACACTATATAATGAGGCATTTAAAGGCATTGCTGTTGTTGACTGCAAAAATGTATTAGTATTGACAAAGGCAATTGTCATTACAATGTCACTATATATGATTAAGGGTATAAGCATATATTACACAACTAGCATTACCATCAACAGCAGTTGTTTTAGTGAAAATGGACAACATGTATTCTATGGAATTTAGAACAGTTATGAATATTGTTAACTCTAACTTCACATTTAGCTTTTATATAATTTGTGGACAAAAATCTTTCCACATTAGAAATATAGATATTACACGTTTGTTTATTTCATTGAAGTATTGATGGAGGTATATATGCAGAAATGTAGAATCAGTACCTCACAAGTTTGATTGGTTGATTTATAGTACATGGTTTATCAGGTTTGTCATTCCCTTCCATGCGCGTGTCCATCTACCCTTTCATGTCCTCGTCCACTCCCTCCATGTCTTGTCCTCTATGTCCTCATTTACACAACAAATGCTACATCCTCTTTTACCCTCAGGATCCTGTTCTCTCACTCATCAAGTTTTTTCCTAAATATATACTATTGACTAGACCATTGAACATTATATTAATCCTCCCTTAGTTATAATCTCAATGTTTTGAGTTATGTTAGGCACTGCTTCAACTGTTGCTAAGTGTTTCTATGTTTTTTTTCCTGTTATAATCTGATGTAACCTATGTAACTACAACTCCAGAATATTTTTGAGAGATTCTCCATTACTCTTTGAAATATGCTTGGAGCTGAAAATTATACAAAGAAAAGACTTCATAAAATAATGAGAAGCAATTCTCTGAATATGTTCATGTATTTGATATCTGACTTCCTTACATCATCCATAATTCCTAGCTCCTTCCACGTTCTTTACTTCTTCTGTTCAATCTGAGGTTATATAATATGTACACACTCGCTTCTTTATCTGACTCACATGTGTTGACATTATCCATTGTCTGATATTTCTCTACTAAATTTAACTTTAATAAGGATTAGGGTCTAGGATATAGTATTAAATTTCTGTTAGGTACAGCAATCTAGTATATTAATATTTCAACATTTGAGGAAAAACGTCCCAAGGACCCACAGGTCATTTTAGTTCTCTAAGATGACATATGCCATGAACCATACTGAATCAGAGCATATAGCAAAGTATTGAGAAAGTAGTAGAGACATTGGTGACAAGGTAGAAACGAAACTTAGATGAGAAAAGTGTACATCATTGATCGCACAAGAGTGTGCAGTATCTGGATCATAAAATTACAAAAGAATAATTCAACCAAGAGAACAAAAATGAAACGGTCTGTACAGGTACCTTGTAATTACCAATGTGTCCAGAAACTTAAAAACATTCCCGGATCTTATTAACTTTTATAGTAAATTCCTATCAAATTTATCCACTATAGACACTTTTTACATGGCGTTGGAAAGTCACAGAATAATGAAGCAGTTTAGAACACAAAGGATTCCAGACATCTACCTAGCTTGTTATAATTATGATGGCACACAAAAAGTAATCTTAACATGTGGATGCATCACCTATTGGAATGTAGAACAATTATTGTAGATTGTGGATAAATGCAGCCTACAGAATTCACATTAAGAACAACACTCTTGCTAATGGGAAAATTACTCATAGCTTGATATACCACACTTAATGATTATTTTTCTGTGTTAAAAAGTACCACCAGTATTTAGCTGGTAGAGATATTAAGGTATTCACAGATCACAAGATATTGGTATATCTATTTGGAGAAAATAAAGGATTCAAACTCTACCTCTTGGAGAATCCAATATAAGCATCATTCTATGAAGTTACAAATATTTTAGTGAAAAGTTACCCAAGTAAAAAATAGTTAATGTTTCAGAAAAACTATGACTACCTCTTGTAGAGTTAGTAGCTTTAATAAACAATTTAAAATCCATACCATTAACAGTAGCATTTTTTACTGTACTTTTGGTTGAATATGTATATCTTTAAAAATTATTAACCCATTAGACATTATAAGGTCAATAGAGCACAGATTATTAGGAAAATTTATTCAGGGCAAAAGCATGTGACCTAATATAAAAAAAGAAAAATCTGTCACTTTTCTTACTATACACTACTAAACTACTAGTGATGTTGTCACCAGAAGTGTTAAAGAATGAGCTGATATTGACCACAACTTGCTGGTACACATATAAACATCAGGTATATTTGGACATATATGTGCTATTCAAATGGATTGTTCAGAATTGTACCTCATGACATCCTTCTTTGCACTTTTATGCCTGTTGCACAACAAAAGAGTTAACTTTATTGCTAAAACGTTTTGAAAAATGACTGTTGTTTTTAAGTGATTCTAACAAAATTCAGCGAGTTCTTCTAAAACCCTTACTACATCGCTGTAGACAGTTATATAAAGTTTCAAAGTTGTTTTGGTACCATCACAACCACCATATTGTAAAATTGCTTGACATCTATCTATAGCATATTTGTAATACCATTGAAGGGTATTGTTAGTACATGGACCACTCTCCATTAAAATGAACCACAAGTCTATAAATAGTGCAATGAAATTGAATTGACAAGATGTAAAGTATTACTAATTCTAAACATGAATACCAACTTTGTAAATAACATTTTAGCAAAGTAAAATAACTATTGCATATAAAGTATTACCATAGTTTTGCTGAATGTCAATTGAATTTAAATTCATGCCACCAACATAACTGGTGTCCTTCATTACCTCCCAGCCATAGATAGAGACAACAACTTACCATTCGGTGAGGATGTGCTAATGTATGTGTACCACCAAAAGATGAATTGAATAGTAGTAATATCCAAAATAAGAACCATCTGAAGCATTAGATTGGAACCTATAGTGGATTGATAAGATTTGACTGTTGATCCAATAAAAAACTGGTTTAAAATAATCATCATTTGTACAACCACACTGTAATAACTAGTACTGCTTGACAGCAATACAGAGAATTGGATGGAGTGTTCATATTGTTCTATTGGTGGCACTGTGTTAAGGGAGGATCACTAAATATTGCACCAGCATGTCTTTGAGATATTACCAATTTTTTTACACACACAAAAATTTGTAGCATCATAGATTAAATTGATTAGAAATAATATTACAGTGCATGTACATCGTTTGTGTGTAAATGAATTGGTATTGTTTAAATCAAATTTGATTCATTCTGTTATGTAATTGTACACAGGTTTTGATGGCATTTGTGTAAATGTTAAGCAGCAATTACTTTATAACTTCCACTGTGTTTAAAAAATAATTCCTGTTATGGAATTCTATATAGGAATGTCATATTTTCATTATGTTTCTTTTACAAGGAAGCTTAGAGATTTCTTATGATTGGAAATATTGTACATGGCATAATTATGCCATGATGACTTCTGGTGGATGTGATGATGACTACGATAATAACATGAGCAAACAATTACCTGTAACAATCTTTCTCTTTCCTTTTTTGATGTAATCATCTGCATTGCTCATTTTATATTGAACTGCCAGACTAGTTAGTACACTTGAGCAGCCACAATTTACAATAAGTAATTAGTCAGAGGATTACTATGGTTAAGAACTCATTCAAAATTATTGATGTCAAAACCTTTGGTAATGATCCTTTTACCTCTGTGATGATCTTTTTAGTATGGAAGCCTCAGACGGACATTCCCCCATTCCTATTTCCAATTTCATATAACGGGGGTTTTTTATAAGGAGTTTTAATGTCTGTTCTCGGCCTCACTAAATAATCGAACTACATATACACCCAAAGTCAGGGACCCAACCTAACTGGAAACATCTCGCTGACACTCGATTAGAAGAGACGGCTCGTGGGATTCGCGCTCTGCGTTTTTATTAAGTAACAAGAAAAAGCATAGAAATAGCGCACATGCCAATTGGATTAGGAATGAGAAATTGGACTCATCAACTGGATCGTTAATTGGAATTTTTTAAATACGCCAAGGTTCGCGGAAAAGAAATAAGAAAAAAGGTATTTGAATGTCTGTCTGCGGCTTCCATATTTAGTATTGTCTGATGTGTGTTACACTTTACTGATTGCTATAAAGTAAGAAAATCTATCATTAACTTTACAGAGAATATTTACAATTAAAGTCTCACAGATTATTATCATCAAAGTCATCACACCCTTTTAATAGACTTGTACACTTTAATAACTAGCATTCCAAATTAATGGTATCAACTATAAATGAAACAACTTACCCTAAGTTTTGTTGTAGACTTGACAATTTAAGAGAGATGTGTAGTAGGGCAAGAATCTCTTTCTTGGATGTCTTTTAATTTCCTGTAAAGATTCTTCCATCTATTCTTAATTGTATTATGAAAGCTGTTAATTAAATATACCCTTCCAACAAATTAAAGCAATAGTGTAAAAATAGCAGGTAAGATAAATAGGCTGTTTAATACATTTTATTTATACTTTGAGCAACATCCCACTTGTTATTAAATCATCATTTTCAGTCCTGGTACTAGTTCGACAGCCATAACTAGGAACTTGAGGACGAGCCGATTATTGAAAAACAGATTGAATTGTATTTAGTGCTTAATCTCAATTGTAGATTCCTATTTGATCTGTGATTCATCCCAATTTGAGATTTTGATTGCTACTTGAGTCCCTTTCGTTTTACAATTGACTTCTTTTATCCAGCGAGGGGTTCAGTAACTGACTCCAGAAGACGCTTTCATCATTGGTAAATAAACGACTGTAGTAACCATAGAATGTTTTGTTTTTCGACACAGAAGCAAAGCTATGGAGTCTGAAAGCAAGTAGTTCTCAGCACGCCAACCCACAAATCTTCAATTGGGAATGGAGGATCCGGTGAAACATAATTATGATATACAATAGGTAGTGATAGTGAC
>NW_024536965.1:0-7241 GCF_016097555.1 Gigantopelta aegis | reverse complement strand
AACAACAAAATACAACACAACAACAGTGAATCGCTGAAAAACGAGACGTTTGTATGTCATTGCTAAAAACCTATCTACTGTCGGTGTGTGGATTTAAAAAAAATTAATTATTTATATATTATTTGAATAAAATCTAGTAGAAATATTATATTTTCTTCCTTTTATGTATGCTATATGGAGATTTGTTTAGTTGTGTGTTTTGTTCACTGCTTTTTGGTGAGGGGGAGGGTTTTGGTGGGTTCGTCCTACCCCCATGGCATTGATCATGTTTGTTGTTGATTATTAATAAAAGAAAAAATGTTTTAGAAACAATACACTTTTTATAATTTATGTACAGTGTATTTGAAAGTGGAGATGGGGTGGGGGTACTAGTAGTGTGCTGGCAGTTAAAAGGTTGTGGTGTGAGAGTGAGAGAGAGATTGAGAGAGAGAGAGAGAGAGAGAGAGAGAGAGAGAGAGAGAGAGAGAGAGAGAGAGAGAGAGAGAGAGAGAGAGAGAGAGAGAGAGAGAGAGAAAGAGACAGACAGACAGACAGACAGAGAGACAGAGATAAAGTATATACATGTATTTGAGGGCCCGAACCTGTTGGTGGGGGTTCGGAGGCATGCTCACCCGGAATAAGTTTAAATATCAGATGTTAACATAGGGCCTATGGCATCTCCACTTTTGAGCACTGTCACGGGGATCCTATAATACCCGTAACTGAATGAAACACGATTATCAAAATATCTCTCCTAACTGTATATCTATTAGATCTCTCTGTAACGGGCGGTTATACCCTAGTGGCTCGTCTCTAGGTATGATCAGAGATACGATCTTATATAAAGTATGTATAATATAGCACGTTTAGTTCACTAGAAAACACAACAAAAGCACAATACACTTTGGAATCTGTATTAACCTACGCTGACAAATGTACTGCCGCAGTAGTTAATTAACAACAACAAATAATAACAACCCAGAACTGATCACTTAATTAGTTAATCTCTAGGTGTCTAGTTTACACAATATGCTAATCACTTCACCGTGACATAACACCCACACGTGTGATAATTGAAAAACGCTTCCAGGGGAACTTAATTAATAAAGGAATTACAACTCTATTCCTAACTGGTTAATTTTTAATTAACCCTTACTACTCATTCAGTAACGTGTGATAATTGAGAAACGCTGCCAGGGGAACTTAATTAATAAAGGAATTACAACTCTATTCCTAACTGGTTAATTTTTAATTAACCCTTAACTACTCATTCAGTAACCTTGTAACACAGAATTAATACTGGTACCTATCACAATAAAGACAATAACCTACAGTTTACCTAGGTCCTCTAGGATGACTGGTTAAGCTTTATATATATATTAGATCAGTGAGCCTACAGTTTACTGCGTCAGATTACCGGCAGCACCGTCTAAATAATATTGGTATAATACAGTATTAAAATATTTAAAGTCACATCACTCACATCAAGGTTATACACAGAGCAGAAATAATATATAATTACCACGTCCGGACTGAACTTATATATTTCGTTCAGTGGACGACGTCCATTTCCCCTGCAGCCTTCCTATGTTTCTCGCTGATATCTCTAAAACCCTAGCAATTTATTATAAAATTCCAGTATCGCCTGGGGGTACATCGCGGCACCGAATACCTACAAGTGATATTTCCACAGAGACCAAGACGGAAATTTTCTCTTAGATCGCCAGACTTGCTGACGCCTAGTCGCCAAAATCACGGTCATAGAAGCCGCACTCGCGGAGGTATTACGTAACTACTGGCCACATGGCCTCCGCACCTGGGCTGGGTGTGTATTAGGCAGAGCTGGACGACCGTCGCGCAGAGGTATTACGTAACAAAGTGCCCATCTGGGCTTAAGTGCATATTGGAACTGCACACGGCCCTCTAAAACAATTAATATCGCCACAGGCGAAAAGAATTAAGAGCATGTTCCGTCACACACCCCCACCTCAAAAAGGATATTTCCTCTACTCTAGGAATAGGGAAATATACTACATTAAAACAAAACGCGCGTTAACCGACGCATCCGGGCATTTATAACACATAGTAATAAGGTGACTACCAGTAATCACACTGAGTCTCTGAGTCCCTGGTATACAAATAAAATATATATAAAAAAAAACAGAAATCAAGAATGTCAACACATTATCATAACGTTCAACTTCGGGACAGGGCATCAGCGATTACATTAGATGTGCCCTTGATATGTTCAATGGTAATTGGGAATTCCTGCAGAAGAAGACTCCATCTCAAAACTTTCTGGTTGGTGGCTTTCATTCTGTGAATGAAGGTAAGCGGATTATGATCAGTAAAGACCATCACTTGATGCACTGCCGATTTCACGTAGATCTGAAAATGCTTCAGAGCTTGTACCATGGCCAAAGCTTCCTTCTATATAGTGGAATAGTTCACCTGGTGTTTGTCAAACTTTTTGGAGAAGAAACTTACATGATGGTCCAGTCCATTTTCGTCTTCCTGGAACAGCACAGCTCCAGCTCCCACGTCACTGGCATCCACAGCTAGCTTGAAAGGCATTCGGTAGTCTGGAGCTGCCATCACGGGAGACGAGGAGCGCGTCTGCTTGAGACGGTTGAATCTCACCACTGGGACTTCGTTTCCTTCTTTTTCAGTGGCGCACGTTTTCCAGGTTTTCTCCGATAGGCATGCTGTCGAATCGGTGTAGCGTTGGGTTCCAAGCGCACATCCTGGATTAAGGTGTTGGTAACCGTTGGAAGGTCCTGACAAATGGAAACATTGTCTTGTATCAATGTAGTCAGCTTTGCTCGCTGGGGGCTCAAGTCTGCTAGGATCTGGCTGTTGGTTAATTTGATCTCTGCAGTCTTGACGTCATCACAGGAAATTGAGTGACTCTCAATTTGGACAGGTAGCACTGGAACTATCGGCAGTCTGTCAAAATAACCTTTTAGCAAATTGATCTGACAATACCTACTTTTCCTAACCCTATCAGGAGTGTTTATCACATACCCTGTCTCATTAACCCGTTTGTGCACAACATAGGGCCCGAAATACCTGTTCTGCACAGAATTCCGTTTAATGGGAAGGTACAGCAGCACCTTAATGCCTGGTTTAAATTCCCGACTCTTAGCCTTCCTATCAAACACTGATTTTATTTTACTCTGAGCATAGCTCAGATGCTTCCTAGCTAGTTCGGTCGCCGGCAACCTCCTATCTCTAACTCTCTTATTCATTAATACTTCCTTGTCCATATCATAACCTGACCTCTGATCCTCCATCTCACCCTTAGTTAACAAAGTAGTGCGAACTGCCAACAAATTTGGATCAGCCCCCTGCTCTAGAATTAACTCTTGTCTATTACAAGGTAAGTCCCCTCTATCAGACAAAACTGGTTCATTTCCCCTCTGCGGGAGGTCAACAGGTTCCACCACATTTAATTCCTCAGTTGACTTATCTACCATTTTACTGATAACCTCATCGACTCCAATTTCATGGCTCACACACGTATCAGACAAATAACAAATATCCTCTGGGTCTCGTGTTACCCTACTGGCCATAGCCCTAGTCATTACACACGCAGGATATCTAATCTCATCAACCTCACACTCTTCTATTGGTAAAGGGCTGTCTTTACTTAACACATGGTCACATTTCGGCTGACAACACTGACTAGTCAAATCATTACCCAACAAAACTCCTATGTTTTCAACAGGCAAGTCCTTTACAACACCCATAATGACTGGTCCCGTCACAAACATCGAACACAAGAAAACCTTATGTAACCGTACAACAATTTTTTCTCCAGTAACCGAGGTTAAAGCCAAACTATCTGAATTCTCAATACCAGCTGAACACTTTGACGTTATAAGCGACAGGTTACACCCAGTATCTCGATAGACTGATATAGCCTTAGGACTCAATTCTTGTTTCACATCACAAACCATATCAGTGGACACATACGGGTTTACTTTCTTTGCCATGGGACTAACCATTAACTCTCTCGCTAACGGCGCTGACCTCACTAAACCGACCACTTGCGCATTATCGCGTTTCCTTTTAAAACAGTCCCCTACAAGATGGTTATCCTTTTTCAGTAACTGCAATGTGGACGAAAAGTTCGTGCATTGGCTGATAATGCAAGCCTATCCTTACTTTGCCCACCAGGTGCATTCCTTGCCTGACTAGCTGACCAACTAGATGACTCTCCCCGATAGTTATTTTCCGGGAAAAACCTGGCTGAAATTTCTTCTTATCACCCTGTTGTACAGAGCTACCCTGTACTGCCTGAGCTTTGTGTATTAACACGTAATCATCTGCCACTATTTCCACAGCGACCAAGACGGGAATTTTCTCTTAGATTGCCAGACTTGCTGACGCCTAGTCGCCAAAATCACGGTCATAAAAGCCGCACTCGCGGAGGTATTACGTAACTACTGGCCACATGGCCTCCGCCCCTGGGCTGGGTGTGTATTAGGCAGAGCTGGACGACCGTCGCGCAGAGGTATTACGTAACAAAGTGCCCACCTGGGCTTAAGTGCATATTGGAACTGCACACGGCCCTCTAAAACAATTAATATCGCCACAGGCGAAAAGAATTAAGAGCATGTTCCGTCACAAGCACACTAACAGGAAAAAAGAGGAGACCATGGCCCTATCGACCCTCACCTCTTCCACAGCCCTTAATACACAATTTAAAGAAGAAAAAAATTGTTCGAGACATGCAGATAGCATACATACAATATAGACAGAATAGTGAGATGTGGTGTGCCCATTAAGGCATAAAAAACAATTGTTTCTTAAAACTCTACCTAAAAAAAAAGGCTTACCCTGATTATTTTCCATTTTTTAAATTTTATTTTAAGTTAAAAAGAGTACAAATGCAGTTTAAAAAAAATACACTTTAGACTGGCCCTACCTAATATTTTTTAGTCGTGTTCCCAGAATTTGTTTTAGGTACAAGGCAGAATAAAATTTTATTTTCTTCATTTGTAAACTCTATATTTGATTATTCCTTTGTAATCTGTCTATAGGGGGCCTACTAGTTGGACATCTCTTTTGTAAGATGTAATATGTATGTAGGATGCATTTTCTTTTTATACTAAGCATATCTAAAATTACTGACAAAAATACTACCAAAGGATGGTGTGATGGTGGTGTAAACAAATAACTCCAATGAAAGTGAAAATGCTGAAATTAAAGTAATTGGTAGGAGTAGCCTGTGTGGTGGCCATGGGTTTACCTTCTTGGTGAGTCAGTATCTATGCCAAGTGTCAAAACCATGAGTCAAAATTATGAAGGCTGTTTTTCTGAAACACAGATGTTTAACACCAAATTTAAAATGTGCTGAGATGTTGTAATAAAAATATTAATTTCTTTTCATTATTGGTTATTCTAAAGAGATTGCAGAGCTTGTTTTGCAATGTGAAATTTGATTAAATACTTGAGGCATAACAGAACAAACTGTTTTGTTTTTGCTACTGACCCAAAAACAAACTGACCATAACAAAATACTTTCCAAATTATAATCTAGAATTTATTTACATAAATATCCTCAAACTGGAAATTTTAATATTTGTTCAGTTTATTTATTACCTTTTAAAAAAAGGGGGGGGGGGGGTCTCTTTTTGTTTCTTTCTTTTTTTTGCCAAACTAGACTATTTTGGACAAATGTAGCAAAATCCCAACATTTTATTCTACAGTGACTGTTAACACGTATAATAGTTTATAATACTTTTACTTTTTGGGGGAGTATGTTGACTACATTGTGATAAATTCTAGCTTGGCATTGAAAAAAGCCACACTGTTGGACTGAAAATATAAATACCAGATAGTTATTGTTTATGTACTTATCAAATACACGTATATGCTAAGCAAGTAATTGTGATCATATATCGAACATGAAACAAGCCATGTGTGAATACTGCATGTAATGCATCTCTTTAAATTAATGTAATTAGTGTTAATTGGTGTACCTATATTCACTTTAAACTATTAGTAAACCATAAGTGTACTTTTATATATAGTCATAATTATTTCTTGCTGCTTCTGGTTTTAGAAATCCACATTTGTAAAATACCAGTATTTTGTTTCTTTAATTTATAATGTATTACTCTTACAGCCTTTGGAGAGAAAAAAGTATAATGTCTAAAGCAGTTTTCAATTGCTGTTAATTTCATTATCAGTGGAAATCATGGAAAGTCATGCATTTTCTTGGTAAATAAGTGTATGAACCATGATTAAGATAATTTACAGTGGACTTTTCTTAATATAAGTACTGAAAAGTAGAATATTCAGATACCGGTATGTCAGATACATTTATGTTAAAACGGGCTCAGTGAAATCAGAATTCCTATCAGATTATGTCATTTTGTACACAAAAATTTAATTATTTACATTAACAAATTATAAATGTTGCAAAACAATACCACTATCATTTCTAATTTCATGTAAGTGTGCATGAAAAAGCAGTTATATTTCTACTTACATGTAAAAAAGAAAAAGAAAATTAAGAACAAAAAACAATATAATATATTTAATATTTTAAATTTCCTATTTATTTTTCATCATTTGAAAATGTAATATTTATTTCTGTAATTATATGTATGTTATTGATTTTTTATATTTTTTATTACATGTATACATATAAAAAAAAAAAAAAAATTGATTTTACATTGAATATATATATACATACATACATACATACATACATACATACATACAGGGCTCACGCGACCGGGCGAAGTGAGCCCAAACTTTGCTCTGACCAGCCTGACTTCGCTGTGCCAGTCACAGTAAGGCGAAATCTGGGTCGCATTTAAAAAAATAGTCACAACTTGCAAGGTACACATCACGGATGAATGGTGATGAACTTGAGGAACACGTGTTTTACGTAGACTTTGTCAAAATGAATGAATTCAACCTACAAAAGAAATGTCGAAGTTATAAAATAATACAAGAAAACCTGTCCTAACGGATTTTTAATAATAATAAGCAGTGACCTGTCCTACACACCCAGCGACCACTTAAACTGACCTGTCCTACACACCCAGCGGCCACTTAAACTGACCTATCCTAGACACCCAGCGACCACTTAAACTGACCTGTCCTAGACACTCAGCGGCCACTTAAACTGGATCCCCAAGTCGCTAAAGTGCCCGTGTTAAGCGGCCACTGTAAATTGTATAACATGTAAAAAAACAAAAAAAAACAACACAGTGACAAGGTGCAGCAGATAAGCAATGTTTCAC